>NC_090656.1:233429412-233714412 GCF_040937935.1 Hyperolius riggenbachi | reverse complement strand
GTGTGTGTGTGTGTATGTAGCGTGTGTGTATGTATAGCGTGTGTGTGTGTGTGTATGTAGTGTGTGTGTATGTATGTAGCGCATGTGTGTATGTAGCGTGTGTGTGTGTATGTAGCGTGTGTGTGTGTATGTAGCGTGTGTGTGTATGTAGCGTGTGTGTGTATGTAGCGTGTGTGTATGTAGCGTGTGTGTATGTAGCATGTGTGTATGTAGCGTGTGTGTATGTGTATGTAGCGTGTGTGTGTATGTAGCGTGTGTGTGTGTATGTAGCGTGTGTGTGTATGTAGCGTGTGTGTATGTAGCGTGTGTGTATGTAGCGTGTGTGTATGTAGCATGTGTGTATGTAGCGTGTGTGTATGTGTATGTAGCGTGTGTGTGTATGTAGCGTGTGTATGTAGCGTGTGTGTGTATGTAGCGTGTGTGTGTGTGTGTGTGTGTGTGTGTGTGTAGCGTGTGTGTGTGTGTGTGTGTGTGTGTATGTAGCGTGTGTGTGTGTGTATATGTAGCGTGTGTGTGTGTGTGTGTGTGTATGTAGCGTGTGTGTGTATGTAGCATGTGTGTGTGTATGTAGCGTGTGTGTGTGTATGTGTATGTAGCGTGTGTGTTTGTATGTAGCGTGTGTGTGTGTGTATGTGTATGTGTATGTAGCACCGGGTGTGTGTTTGTATGTAGCGTGTGTGTGTGGTATGTGTATGTATGTAGTGTGTGTGTTTGTATGTAGCGTGTGTGTGTGTATGTAGCGCCGGGTGTGTGTGTGTATGTAGCGTGTGTGTGTGTATGTAGCGTGTGTGTGTATGTAGCGTGTGTGTGTGTGTGTGTATGTAGCGTGTGTCTGTGTATGTAGCGTGTGTCTGTGTATGTAGCGTGTGTGTGTGTTTGTATGTACCGTGTGTGTGTGTATGTAGCGTGTGTGTGTGTATGTAGCGTGTGTGTGTGTGTGTATGTAGTGTGTGTGTGCGTATATACACTCTGTCTACCAATTACTCTTATCATATGTACACATAGGAATTCATGATAAATATAAAACGTTTGCATATAATGCTGAAATATAGAACCAAACAGAAAACATTGAATGTCCTTACAAGTGCCTGGCTAGTGCTACGGCTCTTGAAAAGAACGGCATCAGCTGTGTTAATCCATTTAATTATCAATTCTCTTCCCTATTTTCGGTCTCCCTCGCTGTCAGGCCATTACGAAGTCATTCCAGGCGCAAATATTATACTTCCTATTCCCATACCACAATAGAGAGATAATGATAAAATACATATATTCCACCATCCGTGGCTGAGAGATAATTAGTGTGTAATTAGTCTTTTGTTTCCCCAACTTATCTCGTATCGTATCGTTACTGTCAACTTTTTTTTTTTCTTGTTAAAGCATTTCTGGATGATGTAAAAACTATGAACTGCTGGCCGTCATTCTCTATCGCACAATGGAAAAATGACAGCCTTGTGGTTGCTATGGCAACACCAGTGTCGGCATTGTGTCTGACTGACCGAATGCTGTATAGCAATATGTGGTCAACAGTGTGACATTTGCATTTATGACTCTATCAGCTGCCTATCTTCAGCAGCGGGAAGGCATGCGGTCCTTTCAGACGCTCTGTTTCGTAAGACAGGTCATCCGCTACGCACGCCGCGCCTTTCACTCCATTGTTTCATTTTTTTCATACACATTCCCTTGTGAACGTCCTTCATCTTTCCTCTCTTTAAAATTAATTTTTATTTGCGTCTTGAACATACCTCCCAACTTTCTGAGATCAGAAAGAAGGGACACTTAAGCCACACCCTTGCCACACCTCTAACCACGCCCCCACACCTCTAACCACATACCATACGGATTTCATAAGAAAAAAATAAGTCGTTTTATAATAAAAAAAAAAACACACTGGTCCTTTCTATCCTATTTAATTTTCCTTCATATTAACATGTAACCTCCCTGACGGTACGTAGATGCGGTGGCTGCGTCCGCGGGAGGGATTTTTTTAAGTAAAGGTTTTTGTTTTTTTATATTAGCTAGCACTAGGCTAGCTGGTTATGTTGCCCAAGTCCCCCGGTACCGGTCTGAGCCCCCCGATCGCCGCCGGCACCACTCACCCGTCCGCGATCCCACGAGAGCCGCAGCTTCCTAATTAGCCTCATTCGTCGCTATTGTCATGCGCAGTTCCAATCCTCCCCATAGCGAAGCCGGGTGCTGATTGGGAGGCTGCGCCATTGCGGGATCCCTGGGGGGTATGTATACAGGAGGTGATCGCGGGCAATCGGAAGGGACCGGAGGCACTTGGGCACCATAGTTAGCTAGCAAAGTGCTAGCTTAACAATATATAAAAAAATCCTCCCGGGGTGATGCGATCCCCTGTGGTGGCAAGCCCAATACTGTGTCGGGTTTACCGCCAGGGAGGTTAAAAATAAAAAATATATCAATTTAACGGATAGGAATAGAGTTTAGAGGCAATTCAACAAATTTTCAGTTGAAAATACATACATTTACATAGATCTGTACATTAGCCCTGACAGAGGGTCAAATGAGGAAGAAAGAGAGACAGGGCTCCCAAAGAGGGACTGTCCCTCCAAAAGAGGGACAGTTGGGAGCTATGTCTTACCTCTATCTATCTATCTATCTATCTATCTATCAGATGCTTATGAGGCTGGAGGAAGCCCCGGGTAAGTATCGATTTTTTGCCATTTTGTCAGCTCTGGTTTACTTTAAGAAGGAGGGTAAGGGGAAAAAAATGGATTTTTCAAAAAGACCTTGTAGTTTTTGAGAAAATCCAAAAGAAAATGCAAAGAAAAAATGTTTTTTTTTACACTTTTTCCTTTGTATTTTTTAAGGCTTCTTGCACACCAAGACGTTGCATTAGGTGGCACGTTAAGGTCGCATAACGTGCACCTAACACACCGTATGGTGCTGCAAGAGCCGACGGTAGAGTGAGCCGCGTTAGGCGGCTCGAGTCCTATATTGTCTCCCAGAGTGGCGCTGATTGGCCAGCGGGACCACGTGATGCGGAGCGAGACAGTCCGCATCACGTGGTCCCGCCGGCCAATCAGCGCCCGCCAGTGCAGTGAATATTAAGTAGCCATGTGCGCGGCTACTGTAGCTGGCTCTCCCCGCCTCCTCTCCGCCCCCCACTGCGCATGTGCAAACAGTCTAACGCGGCTATAGCCGCTCCAACGCCGTAGCATGCTGCACTTTGCACAGAACGTGCAGCGTTACATGTAACGCAACGTGGGCTGTGTGAACAGCCCACTTGTGTTACATTGCTGTGCGTTGGGGGAGCGTTACAGGCGCACTAACGTGCGCCTGTAACGTCTTGGTGTGTAAGCAGCCTTAATCAATTTTTCTTGAAAACTACTGTTTTGTTTTGTTTTTTTTGCCTTGTTCCGGCTATTCCCTTTAACACGCATAGCATTTTTTGTGATGAAATGTATCAAGATTTTACATTGTAATTACAAATTTTGAAAATTGTCAAAATTTTAAAGGATATCCGAGGTGACATGTGACATGATGAGATAGACATGTGTATGTACAGTGCCTAGCACACAAATACCTATGCTGTGTTCCTTTTTTTCTTTCTCTGTCTGAAAGAGTTAAATATCAGGTATGTAAGTGGCTGACTCAGTTCTGACTCAGACAGGAAGTGACTACAGTGTGACCCTCACTGATAAGAAATTCTCACTATAAAACACTTTCCAAGCACAAAAAATGGCTTCTGAGAGCAGGAAAGAGATAAAAAGGGGAATTATGTTATATGCTATAGCAGCATAGAGGGTGATATAGTGGCTGGGAACGCGGAGAATCAATCATGTTCCCAGCCTGTCGGCGGCTGTCGCCGAACCCGGAAGTAGCCGCCGGCGGGGACAGGAGGATCGGAGCCAGGCTGCAAGGGCACCATACAGCTTCAGGGGGCTGAGGGATGCTCCAGGTGAGTTAAAAACATTTTTTAATTTTGACTTAAGGGGATACTGTAGGGGGGGGGGGGGGGGGGCGAGGGAAAATGAGTTGAACTTACCGGTGGCTCCTAATGGTCCCCCGTAGACATGCTGTACCCATGCAGCCACTCACCGATGCTCCGGCCCCGCCTCCAGTTCACTTCTGGAATTTCAGACTTTAAAGTCAGAAAACCACTGCACCTGTGTTGCCGTGTCCTCGCTCCCGCTGATGTCACCAGGAGCATACTGTGCAGGCACAGACCATACTGGGCGTGCGCAGTATGCTCCTGGTGACATCAGGGGAAGCGAAGAACACGGCAATGCAGGCGCAGTGGTTTTCAGACTTTTAAAGTCTGAAATTCCAGTAGTGAACTGGAGGCGGGGCCGCAGCACCGATGAATGGCTGCATGGGCACAGGAAGTCTGCGGGGGACCATTAGAAGCCCCAGGTAAGTTCAACTCATTTTCCCCCGACCACCCTAAAGTATCCCTTTAACCTATTTTGGTTCCTGGACGTAGAAACTACGTCCAGGAACCATGCGCGCTACCGCGCGCTCCCGCGGCCGATCGCGCACGTGCACGCGCACTCCCGGCTGCGGATTCGGTAGCCAGGGAATCAATGTATCGGGCTATGGTGCCCAATCACTGATTCCTCTCCCTCGCTGAAAAAGCGACAGCTTCTCTCCGAAGCTGCGCCTTTTCTAGCCGTTCCCTCCCCGATGCGTCACTCTAAGCGTGTGTTACGCTTAGAGTGACGTCATGTAAACAAACTCATGGCTGCCATCTTGTGGCCAAAAAGTAATACTACAACTGAAAATAAAAATAAATTAAAATGAACACACATTTACATTATAAATCTATTGTTTACCTCCCACCCTCCCAAAACTACCCAAATAAAATGTTTACTATAAAAAAAAAAAACCATTACAATAAAAAAAAAAAAAAAAAACATGTAAATATTTACCTAAGGGTCTAAACTTTTGAAATATCAATGTAAAGATTAAATATTTCTATTTTTTTTAATTTTAAACTTGTAAATAGTGATAGATGCAAAACGGAAAAAATGCACCTTTATTTCCAAATAAAATATTGTCGCCATACATTGTGATAGGAACACAATTTTAACGGTGTAATAACCGGGACATATGGGCAAATACAATACGTGAGTTTTAATTATGGAGGCATGTATTATTTTAAAACTAAAATGGCTGAAAACTGAGACATAATGAATTTTTCCATTTTTTTCTTATTCTTCCTGTTAAAATACGTTTACAGTAAAGTGGCTCTTAGCAAAATGTACCCCCCAAAGAAAGCCTAATTGGTGGTGGAAAAAACAAGATATAGATCAGTTCATTGTGATAAGTAGTGATAAAGTTATAGGCTAATGAATGGGAGGTGAACATTTCTCACGTGAAAACCACGGAACCTGAATGGGTTAAGTATCCCTTTAAATTGACACTGAAGCGGAAAAAAAAATGATATAATGAATTGGTTGTGTAGTATGGATAACTAATAGAACATTAGTAGCAAAGAAAATATTCTCATATTTTTATTTTCAGTTATATAGCTTTCTTTTTTTCTTTAATAACATTGCATCATTCTGTAATATTTGCAGTTTACACACTACTCAGCATGCTAAATGATTTCAGAGAGCAGGCTAGTGAACTTTTGAACTTTCCTCTGCAGAAAAAAAAAACCAAAATATAGTGACAGACAGTTAAGATAACAAGCTTGAGAAGACAGAAGACTTTTATTCACTTTAAAAGTCATGGAACTCAGATAGGCTCTTTTGCATAGATAACTGGAGTTTGTTAACTATTCCTGTACTGGAAACAATATTAGACTCACATGTCTGCTGTTAATGTTTTATTTCTTAGATGTACTACACATACCAGTCATATCATACGTTTATTTTCACTTCAGATTCCCTTTAAAGTGTACCAGAGATGTGAAAGGCTAAAGATTTGATACTTTCCCGGGGCTTCCTCCAGCCTCAGAAGCTCGTCTGAGTCCCACTAGCTAGCGTGATTGGTCTGCCGTTCAGCCCCGGTAACTGGCTCAGTTGCGTCAGTTTGGGCCTACTGTGCATGTGTGGGAGGTGCAGACTGGACCCGACTGAGCCTGTTACCGGGGCTGATTGCAGCTGAACGGCAGACCGTGGTAGGACCGCGTGGAACTCAGACGAGCTTATGGAGCTGGAGGAAGCCCCGGGTAAGTAAGTATCAAATCTTTAGCCTTTCGCGTCTCTGGTACTCGTTAAGGTGTTAGTCTACTTTAGGGGACCCAGCAGGAAACCTGATAGGGAACAGCTGTCCAATCACAGCACACTTTACAGCACCAAGCATAGTGATTGGCTGAATTGTGCGGACGCAATTTATTACAACCTAGCCGTCTGAGAGGTTGCCATCTAACCAATCACGTTAGCTAAATTTTCCTATGAGGTTTCCTGCTGGGTCCCCTAAAGTAGACTAGCGCACAACTTTACCCTTTATATTTATTCAGCTATTGCTGAACTAGATTTCCCAGCAATCCGAGCAGCTGATGCGGCGGGAACTGTGCGGATCAGGCCACGCCTCCGAATGATCAAGGCAGCAAAAGGCTAGATTTTATTCCAACGCACAGTTAACCTTTTTCTATATTAACATTTTATAGGGAAAAAAAACCCTTCAGAGGTAACAGATGTCTCTTTTAGCTCTTGCTAAGCTAGATGAATTAATCTTTTCCTAATTAGCATGGATGGTAATTGTCTGAGGGCCCGAGACAATTATTTCAACAAAAAGTCATGCTTTGTACCTCTGCATCTAAATGAACAGCTCCAACCTGTTCCGGCTTTCTTCTTTGGCGAGCACAATCCCAGACACAGTGTACTCTCCCAGGACCTGAAAGAGAGCAAGAGAGAAGGCGGGGCTTAGTCCGGGGTGAGAGGCGGGCGAGCTGGCGCAGGATAGAATGGAAAGGGAGAAATGGGATTAGGTTCCTCTGGCGCTTCAGACTTGGGAATCTAACTACATGAGACCAGCCAGAATCTGGAGCAAATATGGCTAAAATATAGGAAATGACTTTGAACAGCAACAGAATGAGCCCACTGTACAACAGATTGCATTCAAATGAAATTATGTTTAAAAAAAAAAAAAATTAAAAAAAAATACTGCAATAAAAAAAAAAAATAAATAAAAAAAAATCCAGGCACAATTCTAAATATAATTTCTGATAGCTGAGCAGGGAAATTGCTCAAATGTCTTCTCTTGAATGAGGTGTCTTTAAAGCACACCTGAAGTGAGAAGAATATGTAGGCTGCCATCTTTATTTCCTGTTAACCACTTGAGGACTGCAGGGCTAAACCCCCCTAGTGACCAGGCAATTTTTAGCTAAAATGGCCACTGCAGCTTTAAGGCCAAGCTGCAGGGCCGCACAACTCAGCACACAAGTGATCCCCCCCCCCTTTTTCTCCCCACCAACAGAGCTCTCTGTTGGTGGGGTCTGATCGCTCCCCCCATGTTTATTTTTTTTAAAATAAATATTGTTGTTTTTTTTTTTTTTTTTTTAAAACCCTGTTTCTGTAAGTTTATTACCACCCTCCCTCCCTCCCCACAGCCAGCCAATTATGGCGATCGGCTGTCATAGGCTTCTGCCTATGAGAGCCGATCGCTCTCTTGTCCCCCATGGGGACAGCCGTGTGACACGGCTGTCCCCAGTGCAGCGCTGCTGCTCATCGCAGCGCTGCACAGAGTAAATAGACGGCGATCACGCCGTCTAACAGTCTCCCGAGCGGCAATAGCCGCTCGGAGACTGAAGGCGGGGCGGAGCTCCACCCTCCGAGCATGAGATGCGCGCGCACCATGCGCGCATCTCATGCAAAACAGAGCCCCAGGACTTTACGCCAATTGGCGATAGGCGGTCCTGGGGCTGCCGCCGCGGCCATGCCTACTGGCGTGACGCGGGCGGCAGAAGGTTAAAGGATACCCGAAGTGACATGATGAGTTAGACGGGTATGTACAGTGCCTAGCACACAAATAACTATGCTGTGTTCCTTCTTTTCTTTCACTGTCTGAAAGAGTTAAATATCAGGTATGTAAGTGGCTGACTCAGTCCTGACTCAGACAGGAAGTGACTACAGTGTGACCCTCACTGATAAGAAATTCCAACTATAAAACACTTTCCTAGCAGAAAATGGCTTCTGAGAGGAGAAAAGAGACAAAAAGGGGAATTTGTTATCAGTGAGGGTCACACTGTAGTCACTTCCTGTCTGAGCCAGGACTGAGTCAGCCACTTACATACCTAATATTTAACTCTTTCAGGCAGAGAAAGAAAAGAAGGAACACAGCCTAGTTATTAGTGTGCTAAGCACTGTACATATACATGTCTATCTCATCATGTCACATGTCACTTCGGGTATCCTTTAAACAATACCGGTTGCTTGGTAGTGGTGCTCATCAAGCTCATGATAACGAGTAACTCATGATCACAAGTCGTTTTATGCGATCATGAGGTCATAATCGGCATTCGTGATTGGCTCTCGACCACAAATGCACTTGTGATTTCATTAGTAGTTACCCGACTTGTGATCACCAGTCGAGATTCGCGATTAAAAACGCACCGACTTTAACGGTTACTAGCAAAACCCCCTTACATGCTAGAAACACCAAATTTGCCAGATATGTTAAGAAGAACAGTGGGGTTTTTCTTTTCAAAAAGACCTTATAGTTTTAGAGAAAATCGATTTTAAAGTTTCAAAGGAAAAAAGTATAGATTTAAATGCGGTAAATGGCAGGTAATGTATTTACTGCATTAAATGTCTCATTTTTTCCTTTGAAACCTTAAAATCGATTTTCTCAAAAACTATAAGGTCTTTTTGATTTTTTCCTCTTGTCCCCAGTGTTCTTCTTGACTTATCTGGCAAATTTGGTGTTTCTAGCATGTAAGGGGGTTTTGCTAGTAACCGGTAAAATTGGCGGGTTTTTAATGACAACCCGGGATTAGTGATTATTACATGCGGTTATTCGACTCAAAATCGCACTCGAGTCGGATATCTGTTTCTATTCCTGATCATGATCACGAGTCAATTCAGAAGTGGGCAGAGTCAAATTCGTGATCACTCAAATTCGTGATTGGGGGTATCTGACCGAGCATCACTGATGTCTGACAGTCCTGCTCGTCTATTTGGCTGCAGTGAATCACACCAGAAACCAGCATGCAGCTAATCTTGTCAGATGTGACAATAATATCAGAAACACCTGATCTGCTGCATGCTTGTTCAGGGTCTAGGGCTAAAAGTATTAGAGGCAGAGGATCAGCAGAATAGCCAGGCAACTGGTTTTGTCTAAAAGGAAATAAATATGGCAGCCTCCATATACCTTTCGCTTCAGTTGTCCTATCAGATTGCCGCGCGCAATTATCTCTCCTTATAGTGGAGGGGAAATATCAGTAAGGTTGGAAAACTCATGAGAGGGCGAATGACCCAGAGTTTTGCAAAAACAAGACCAGGCCTGGGACACCGTACAAATCACAACCGCTAGTGCTTTGTGTCAGCATTTTGGTAGCCATTTGAGCTGCATTTTCTTGCGAGTAAGCTAACTCATATACTATGTATTGGAGCCCAAACGCTCACACAAGGATGTATGTCCTGCGTTTGCGATTTACAAAATTACAAGCGCTCTCATGTGCTCAACACTATAGACTTATGCTGCATACACACTTGAGATAAAAGTCTTTGGAAAATGAAAGATCACAGACCAATTTTACCCCCTTCCATGTAGTATGAGAGCCATACCTACACAGTCTATTCTATGGAGCTGCACTCCCCATCAGACAGAAATATTACCCCCTTCCATGTAGTATGAGAGCCACACCTACACAGTCTATTCTATGGAGCTGCACTCCCCATCAGACAGAAATCTTACCCCTTCCATGTAGTATGAGAGCCACACCTACACAGTCTATTCTATGGAGCTGCACTCCCCATCAGACAGAAATCTTACCCCCTTCCATGTAGTATGAGAGCCACACCTACACAGTCTTTTCTATGGAGCTGCACTCCCCATCAGACAGAAATCTTTGCAGGATGCTGCACACCGGATCAGTGAATAATGGCGCACAGCGCCTATGCATACAAATGGCGCCGCATTAAAAAGATACGCTTATCGCTATTTATCGTTAGTACTGCATAATAATGGCACACAGGGAAAAAAGAAGAAAAACGGCACACACTAACGTTATTTATCAATAGTGGCACACACTAACGTTATTTATCAATAGTGGCACACACTAACGTTATTTATCAATAGTGGCACACAGTAACGTTATTTATCAATAGTGCCGTTCATTTGCCAAACAGCAGATGTTATTGCCCACAGTAACGTTATTTATCAATAGCGCCCTACATAAGCCAAACTGCAGACGTTATTTTACTGCCAAACGGTGAATGGATTTAATGTAACACTGTCAAGGTTAGGGTTAGGCACCACCAGGGGGGTTTAGGGGTTAGGGATAGGTAAAGAGAGGGTTCTGTGTGTTAACGCTAAATAACAATAAGGCTTTAACGTTAAATAACAATAATGCGTTACCGTTAAATAGCGATTAGCGGCAACACCGTGCGCCATTATTCACAGGCGCCATTTTCAGATGGATCCGCTGCACACACAGATGCTGTAGACATTCAAAAGATCAGTATCTGCAAAAGATCTGTTCCTGACAAAAGATCCGTCCCTGCAAAATGCATTCATAGTCTATGATATCTGCAGATCCTCATACACACCTTGTTTAACTGACATTCATCTACAGATCAGGTCCACCAGGATGGATTTTCAGATCTGCAGATGATTGTCTGATATGCAGATGAAGTCTGTTAAACCAAGTGTGTATGATGATCTGCAGATCTCACAGACTATGAATGCATTTTGCAGGAACGGATCTTTTGCAGGAACGGATCTTTTGCAGATACTGATCTTTTGTGTCTGTACAGCATCTGTGTGTGCAGCATCTTGCAAAGATTTCTATCTGATATGGGGGGGTTTCAGCTCCATAGAATAGACTGTGTAGGTATGGCTCTCATACTACATGGAAGGAGGTAAAATTGGTCTGTGATCTTTCATTTTCCAAAGACTTTTATCTCAAGTGTGTACGTAGGCTCGTAGCATTCCTCTAGCAAAGTGTTTTTTGAAAGAGCCGGTGATTGTGGGAGCTTCAAAACCGCGCCCAAAATCGCTCTTCTGTGTCCTAGGTCTAAGTGAGTCTATACAGAACAGGGAACCAAAACATAGGGTGTAACGTATGCTCTGTTCACCCTTAGTGCAAAACACACACGCTTCCAGAAGTAGTGAATAAGTCCCCAGCCGGGATAACCACCACCGGATCGTCAGCGCGTCCGCCGGCCGAGTGTAGCTGGTATCCTCGCTCCAGGCTCCGCGGAGGGCGGAGCCTGGACGTAAGCATGCACGCATACTTGGGAAGGAGCGAGGTTAGCAGCTACACTCGGCTGGCGGACGCGCTGATGATCCGGTGCAGTATATGACTATGATATGCTCATGTCCAATAATCATTGATGATTATTGCATAGGCAATGGCTGCCAAAGGCTGTGCTTGTTTACAAGAATACTGAGGGTAAGCGGCCACTTTATAGGAAGTGGTGGTGGTTATCCCGGCTGGGGGCTTATTCGCTACTTCTGGAAGCGTGTGTGTTTTGCACTAAGGGTGAACAGAGCATACGTTACACCCTATGTTTTGGTTCTCTGTTTTTCTTCCCCCCCTACATGTGATATTACCGGAGGTGTTTGTGAGGAGCAGGGCTGGGCCGTGGCAGAGGCGAGAGAGGCTCCAGCCTCAGGGCGCAGTGTAGGAGGGGGCGCACAACTCACTCAGCTGTCATTCCCCTATTGTATCTGAAGCAGAGAGAAATAAGAAAAGGGGGTACATGGCAGTGACTGCAAGCCATATAACTAGAGATTAAGGTGTTGGGGGCCCTGGGGTGCCTCTTAGTAATAGCAATCTGTGTAGGGCTGGGGTGGGGGGGATGGAGGGGCGCACTTTGGAGTCTCAGCCTTGGGTGCTGGAGGACCTTGTACCGGCTCTGGTGAGGAGTACAAGCGCAGCAGCATTGGACGCATAAAGTTTGGATTGCCTGTACAGAGGACACTGCTTGCAGCTCGGATAATTATCAAGTACTTGTATTACATTGAGCGCAGCGATACTACTGCATTTATTATATAGAACGGGATAGAGAACAGAACAACACAACAGTCATTGCATATACAGCGACATTCATAGCATGGCACTGGAGTACATATGAAATTTGCGCCGGTAGACTTGGGCGCAGGATACAGCTGTTATACGTCTGATCCTGCTTCTGCACAAGTCCGGGCCATGATAATTACTATTCCCCCTCCAGGCTGCCATGGATAGTGGGGGAATGAAATAATTCGGCTTCTAGCGATTACTGGAAGCCGAATTATTGTGTTTTTTAAGCAACTTCGGCTCCGTCTTCTGACGGCGCCGATATTACTCACTGAGCACCGCTATAGACTGATTCCTATTATAGTCTATGGCGGCGCTGGCTGCGCCCAAATCTAGCAGCGCTGAAAAGCACTGCTCCGTGGCACTGTCCCTAGCAAGTCATGTACTGAGCAGCCAATCAGCAGTGAGCAGACGCCACAATGGCCTCAATTAACTAAGCATTAGTTAATTCAGTAATGCAGAAAACAGCTGGTTTTACCAATTGCCTTCCCAAATTCCAATTTACTTAGCCTATTTACTGCACAGAAAATTAGAATTACCGACTAATGAGGTAAATTACGACTTGTGCTGTAAATGCCTCAAGAAACATCAAGAAATTGCAATTCACAAAGATTTACGCATTAGGTAAATCGGGCAAAAGGCATCCATCTGAAAATGGCGCCTGCGAATAATGGCGCACGGTGTTGCCGCTAATCCGTTTGCCGCTTATCGCTATTTAACGTTAAAGCCTTATTGTTATTTAACGTTAAAGCCTTATTGTTATTTACCGTTAACACACAGAACCCTCTCTGTACATATCCCTAACCCCTAAACCCCCCTGGTGGTGCCTAACCCTAACCACCCCCTGGTGGTGCCTAACCCTAAGACCCCCCTGGTGTTGCCTAACCCTAGGACCCCCCTGGTGGTGCCTAACCCTAAGACCCCCCTGGTGGTGCCTAACCCTAAGACCCCCCTGGTGGTGCCTAACCCTAAGACCCCCCTGGTGGTGCCTAACCCTAAGACCCCCCTGGTGGTGCCTAACCCTAAGACCCCCCTGGTGGTGCCTAACCCTAAGACCCCCCTGGTGGTGCCTAACCCTAAGACCCCCCTGGTGGTGCCTAACCCTAAGACCCCCCTGGTGTTGCCTAACCCTAAGACCCCCCTGGTGGTGCCTAACCCTAAGACCCCCCTGGTGGTGCCTAACCCTAAGACCCCCCTGGTTGGTGCCTAGCCCTAAGACCCCCTGGTGGTGCCTAGCCCTAAGACCCCCCTGGTGGTGCCTAACCCTAAGACCCCCCTGGTGGTGCCTAACCCTAAGACCCCCCTGGTGGTGCCTAGTCCTAAGACCCCCCTGGTGGTGCCTAACCCTAAGACCCCCCTGGTGGTGCCTAACCCTAAGACCCCCCTGGTGGTGCCTAACCCTAAGACCCCCCTTGTGGTGCCTAACCCTAAGACCCCCCTGGTGGTGCCTAACCTTAAGACCCCCTCCAGTGGTGCCTAACCCTAACCTTGACAATGTTACATTAAATCCATTCCCTGTTTTGCAGTTAAATAACGTCTGCAGTTTGGCTTATGTAGGGCGCTATTGATAATTAACGTTAGTGTGTGCCACTATTGATAAATAACGTTAGTGTGTGCCGTTTTTCTTCTTTTTTCCCTGAGCGCCACTATTATGCAGTACTAACGATATATAGCGATAAGCGTATCTTTTTAATGCAGCGCCATTTTTATGCATAGGCGCTGTGCGCCATTATTCACTGATCCCGGGCAAAAGTTAGATTTTTTTTCTCCAGCTCTCACCAGCTGGTAACTCACTCTTCCCATGCTCTCTCCGTGAGGTAACATTGACAGACAGCCAATAGGGAGAACCAGACAGGCAATAGGGAGATCCACAGAACGCTGCTCCTAAAGCTGATTTGATCCGACACCCTGAAAGGCGGGACTTCACATTTTATGAGGCTTTTCTGCATCCCTTTAGATGAGAAAATCTGCATTCTGGCATGCAGAAGAGCTCCCCCTGGTGGGGATGTCATTGATGCACTGGACAGTAAATCAATCTGCTTTATTGGTATGCAACTGATTGAATTTCCTGGCTGTATGCTTAAAATCTAAATTCTGCATCAATCTGCTTAATTATAAGTGTTATTAATTGGGGCTTCTTCCTGTGTTACCATTTGCCTACTTCATTTCATTAGTCACAATTTGCATATCTTTAGACTGGCCCTGCCCCTGTGTGGCTAGAGTCTAGTGTCTAGTATATTCACAGCTGCAAGCAGTCTGCTTGTTAGCATCAATCTAGTCAGGGATATATTAGTAGATCATATAGTCAGCATGACCTTGGTCAGCAGGGTATAAATTTAAAGGGAATTCATTTTAAGGGTACTTTAGACAAACCGAATTATACCAGAATTGAGCCAGAAGGGAACAGAAGTGAACTAGCACAGAACTCTGGGCTGTTGTTCATCTGCTTATTTTCTACACCCTGCATAGAAGTACCTTCAATACCATATTGAATATACACCAGCTAAATTTAAGCACTGCACACCCGCTTACCAAACTACTGATGGTTTCACCGTGCCTCACCAACCAATCTTCGCTAACTGCTCCACTGCTGAACTCCCTATCAGCTGATCCATCGACGACCTCCAGACAAGCTACGTCATTACCAACCAGACACCCCATCTATCAATCACACACAGCTGGAATTTTTTTTTTTTTTTTGCCATCATTGATGTTCTGCCAACTTCACTGCTGATCTCCTGTGGACTACTCCTTACCAGATTGATTACTGATGCAACTTTGCTGAACCCCTTCAGCCACATCATTGGTGACATTTATCTCATCTTGGTCTAACTGCTGTCCCCCTGTCTATGCTTCCACTCTCCACACCCCATCCTACCTTATCCCATCAGTACAAAATGTTCCCTCCTATTCACTCCCTTACCCCTCCACCATTTCCAAGCTATCTCCCTCCCCATCTCGCTCTCCCCCATCACCACATGCTCTACCTCCACCTCCTTCTACACCTTGTCCCCCTTCTGTTTCCCCGCACCCTCTCCCCTTTTGTCCTTAGACTCCCTTTTGGCCCTCGACCCCCATGCACCTCCCTTCCCTCCCCCCCAAACTCTACCCACACACCCCCTCGGCATAACCTTATTTCTATCCATCCTACCCCTAGGCATTCGCTCCGTGTTTCCTGTGGCCTCTGGAATGCCAGGTCCACCCGCAATAAGCTGCTCTCTGGAACTCGCTCCCTCCAGCCACCGGACTCGCCCCCACCTTTAATACCTTCACACAAGCTCTCAAGACTCACCCTTTTATGCTTGCATACCCCCCTACTCCAGCACCATAATATGTTCTGTTAGACACCCTCTCAACAGATACACCTATTGTCTCCACCCCCACCCTTTAGATTGTAAGCCTCTGGCAGGGCCATCTCCCTTAGTGTTTCCAGCTTGATTATGCAATCTTACTGACAATCACCCTCTTGTGGACTAGAACAGTCTCTATTTTGACCTATGACACTGTATTATCAAATCATTTGCATGATCTTGTTTTGTTGTGAGTTTCCTGTATGTCCTACCTTGTATGTTAACCCTTTTATCTATTGTGCAGCGCTGCGTAATATGTTGGCGCTATATAAATACAATAAATAATAATAATAATAATAATAATAAACCCCGACTGCCTGCCTCACCACTGACCTGCTCCACAGCTGGCAAGCAGAGGCGTATCTAGAGGGGTGCAGGCATGGCTTGTGCCACGGGCGCCACAGCACTATGGGCGCCATGCCTGCCCCTGTGCTGCACTGGCCTGCCGGCCTCCATGCTTCCCTGTCATTCAGACCTCAGATCAGATTAATGCTGTTATCTGGGGAACATGGCTACTTAACTTATGCATGTAGGGCGCACTTTGCTTAGTGTTAGAACAGAGAGTGAATAACAAGAGATTTTTCTAAAAAAGTAACCTCAGCAATATCCTAAACCAAAACACACAAGCAACCATAACACATGTACATGAGAAATGATGCTGTTTTTACAGGGGAAGGGGGTTCTGATTGAGGGGGAGGGGGCGCAATTTCGTTGTTTGCCATAGGTGCTATATTACCCAGATACGCCCCTGCTGGCAAGTGACACTTTACTGAGCAGGGCTTAGTGAGTTGAGGCATGTTTGTTTGGTAAATTACCGAACTTCTGCCTCATGCTGGAAATCTTTGGTGAATTTGGTCAAAAAGTGTAAAATACCGAATGCAGTATTTTACCAAACTAAATGATTTTACCGAACTTCCTTTAGTCATACCTCCCAACATTTTCAAATAAGAAATCAGGACACTTAGGACACACCCCTAACCACACCCCTAGTAATGCATCCCTTATAGGGAACCTAAACTGAGAGGGATATGGATGTTTCCTTTTAAACAATACTAGTTGCCTAGCAGACCTGCTGAGCTCTGTGGCTGCAGTGTTGGCTGAATCACACACCTGAAACAGGCATGCAGCTAATCCAGACTGACTTCAGTCAGAGCACCTGATCTGCATGCTTGTTCCGGGGCTGTGGCTGAAAATATTAGAGTCAAAGGATCAGCAGGAGAGTCAGGCAACTGGTATTATTTTAAAAGGAAAAATCCATATCCTTCTCAGTTTAGGTTCCCTAAAGATTTTCTACGAAAATTATTTTTTTTTATCAATATCCCTTCATTCCTTCACCGGGTGGGTGGAGAGGAAGGTGCCACTAGAGAGGAGGCGAAAAAAAAAAAAGATCGAAGTGCCAGTCGCGTTAATGTGACATGTGAGTCCGACATCACATACATTCCTCCCTCCCTCCCTATGGGCCCCCCGTGTCTCCACTGTTTGCAGAGTAAAGTTTGCGCAGTGGAGCGGGCTGTCATCTTACCATTGATCCTCTCGTACCGGCATCTGGCTTCACTCTACTTCCTTCCTCACATACATTCCTCCCTCCCTCCCTATGTGCCCCCTGTGTCCCCCCTGTTTGCAGAGTAAGTTTGCGCAGTGGAGCGAGCTGTCATCTTACCATTGATCCTCGCATACTGGCATCTGGCTTCACTATGCTTCCTTCCTGTGACATCACAGGAAGTAGAGTGAAGGCAGCTGCCGGTTTACGAGGATCAATGGTAAGATGACAGCCTGCTCCACTGCGCAAACTTACTCTGCAAACAGTGGAGACACGGGGGGCCCATAGGGAGGCAGGGAGGAATGTATGTGATGCCGGACACACGTCACATTAACGCGGCTGGCGCCTCGATCATTTGTTTCCCCCTCTCTGCCCAGCCGGCCGGGCACAAGGGTGTTGACGTGGTGTAGCGGGACAGTCCCGCAGGATTCAGGACACTTGGGGGGCTTGCCTTTAGTGAATTGAGGCCAATGTGTGTGTCAAAGTCATGGTATGGGCAGCCATTACTTATAACCAGCTCCTCCTCTAATTGCTGGAGACTCTGGCCTATGAAAGGTCCCCTGGAGAGATTGATTCAGCACCCCACATAGGACAGATCATGGTGTGCAGAGCTGCTGGTCTCCCAGGGAGGCTTTTTAGCTGCAAATCAATAGAAACAGCTTTTGCACTGCCGTATATTTTACAGGTTCATTTAACCTCCAGAGCGATAATCCCGAGCTGAGCTCGGGGTATATCGCGCAGGAGGATTTCTCAGGCCCTGGTGGGCCGATTTGCATAATTTTTTTTTGTTACACGCAGCTAGCACTTTGCTAGCTGCGTGTAACTTCCGCTCACCGCCGATCCGCCGCTACCCGCCGTGCAGCCCCCCCCCCCCTCCCCGACCCCTTGCGCAGCCTGGCCAATCAGTGCCAGGCAGCGCTGAGGGGTGGATCGGAACTCCCTCTGACGTCACGACGTCGGTGACGTCATCCCGCCCCGTCGCCATGGCGACCGGGGAAGCCCAGCAGGAAATCCCGTTCTGAACGGGATTTCCTGCTTACTCTGATCGCTGAAGGCGATCGGAGTGGGTGGGGGGATGCCGCTGCGCTGTGGCTATCATGTAGCGAGCCCTGGGCTCGCTACATGATTTAAAAAATAAAAAATTTAAAAAAATAGTGCTGCGCCACCTCCTGGGCGATATAATTGTATCACCCAGAGGGTTAAGGAGCAGTGTATGTGGTGATTATAGGTTCACATTATTGCATTTTGTAAGGAAATTGCAAAGATTATTATGTGTATTAAATCGAAGTGCAATTTAAGATTTTTTTTTCCTTTTTCCATTTAAAGGGATCCTGAGGTGAGGGGGATATGGAGGCTGACAAATTTATTTCCTTTTTAACAATACCAGTTGCCTGGCAGTCCTGCTGATCCTGTCTCTCTAATACCTTTAGGCTACCTACACACCAGGACGTTGCGTTTAGGGGATGTTATAGGGCACATAACGTGCCCCTAACGCAAGGCCTGGTGCTCTCTGATGTGGACGTCAGAGTGAGCCGCGTTGTGCAGCTCACTCTGGCGTCCGTGATGCCGTGATGCGTACTCTTGGATGCATGCGGCATCACGTGGTCCCGCCCGGCCAATCGCCGCACAGAGCGGCCGCTCCAGGAAGTAAACACTGCACATCACACCGTGCAGTGAATATTAATTAGCCATGTGCCTGGCCGCTCTCCACTTCTCCCCAACACTACTGAGCATGTGCGCACGGTCTAACGCGGCTTAGATCTTATCTGCAGGCTTATCTGCAGACCTCATACACACCTTGTTTAACGGACAATTATCTGTAGATCAGATCCACCAGGTTGGATCTTCAGATCGGCAGATAATTGGCTGATCTGCAGATGAATGTCCATTAAACAAGGTGTGTATGGGATCTGCAGATATCATAGACTATGAATGCATTTTGCAGGAATGGATCTTTTGCAGGAACAGATCTTTTGCAGATACTGATCTGTTGAATGTGTACAGCATCTGTGTGTGCAGCATCTTGCAAAGATTTTTATCTGATGGGGAGTTCAGCTCCATAGAATAGACTGTGTAGGTATGGCTCTCATACTACATGAAAGGGGGTAAAATTGGTCTGTGATCTTTCATTTTCCAAAGACTTTTATCTGATGTGTGTACGCAACTTAAGCCTTTTTTGGCAGCAGAAAGCACTCGTATTTGACCAATTTGGTTGAATACTGCTAGTGATGGTCAAGTAGATGCAAATAACTGAGTTGATGCAAATGTATGCACATTTTTATGCAAATGTATGCAGTATGAAAATGAACCAATCAAATCCTGCTGAGGTAAAATTTGATTGGTTCATTTTCAAGCTGCACAAATTTGCATAAAAATGTGCATCAATGTGCATCAACTCAAAGTTATTTGCATCTACTTGACCATCACTAAATACTGCTACCGGGGAAGCCAGCGCTGGAACGTGAGGACGGTAAGAGGAGCGAGAAGGCTCCATAGGACCCAGAGCCTTCCCTCTCCTTAGGTAAGTATCTGGTTCATTTTTTTTTAAAAGCGGTTCCCATTCACTTTAAGTGGTTAATGAAACTGCGGCAATCTCAAACACACATGTGGGGTACCTCAAAACATTCCTCTGAACTTTCAATTAACTTAAAAACTAGGTCGGTTTTGTAAAAAAAAAAAAATTAAAAAAAAATTGCAAAGTTGTACGGTCTGTGGCTACCTTTCGACTTTAACCCAATATCCCTTACCCCTGCATGCAATAGAGAGACGCTAAGATGGCCACCATCAGGATAATTGTTGCCCCACATTTACGTACAGTCCGTTGTTTTGATTTTCTTTGTGGGCTGAACTTTGACTCCTGATTGGCTCCAGGGCGCTCCGCGCACGCCGCGCCAATTGACAGAGCTCGCTAGCGCAGGCGACTTGCACAATAGCTGGTTGTCTGTGGAGCCTTGTGGCAAATCGACAGAGCGCTGATCAAATACCCCCTGCTGGAAACGTGGCTCGCCTCCTAAGTTCCCTTCTGTTCTGAGACAGTCAAATCACAGCACCCCGTCTCCGCTGCCTTTGTTCCCTCACTTACTCCTAATGTAACAGCTTCAAAGCCTCCGCCGCCTAGCAGTGTGCGGATTCAACACTCTCCCTTCCAAAATAAGAAAAAAAGCAGAAATAAATAAATAAAGCGAAAAGGAGGCTATTTGCTTTTGTGAAGAGCCGCGCTCAGAGCGGAAGATGCGGAGGGCTCCAGAGACCCAAACAAAAAGTTTGTCGGGGGGACAGAGAGGCACAATGTTCCTGATAAACAATTACACACAGCATGGCCTATTTAAAGCCGAACAAAGTCACTGGGAACAAGACAACGCAGGCGGCGGCAAAGACGCCAAAATGATTCTTAAAGCCTTATCTTGTTAAAAGTAGGTTTCCTTTTAAGCAATACCAGTTACCTGGCAGCCCTGCTGAGCTATTTGGCTGAAGTAGTGGCTGAATCACACCAGAAACAAGCATGCAGCCAATCTTGTCATATCTATCAAAATTGTCAGAAAAACCTGATATGCTGCATGCTTGTTCAGGGTCTATGGCTGAAAGTATTAAGGGGCCCATACACTCAGCCGATTAACGGCCGATCAATCGATCGAAATCGATCGATTGCAAATTGTTTGCCGATTTGCAGCTGATTTCGATCGATTTCAATCAATCAGCCAGGGTGGAAAATCAAAATCGATCTGAAGAGATTGCTTATCAATTTGCATTGGCCCCAATGCAAATCTGATGGCAAAAAATGCCATCAGATCGATTTTCAATAGATTTCAAACTGAAATCTATTGGAAATCTGTTCCTAGTAAAAAATGTTCCTAAACACATCAGATAGATAAGAAATCTATCTGATGATCTATCTGCTGCTAATCTGACGAGTGTATGACCAGCTTAAGGGCTCGTTTCCACTATTGCGGTGCGGAAACGCCTGTATTCCACCGCTGATGAAATCGCATGCGGACACGATTCCCCGTGCGTTTTTTGCCGCAAATTCGCATGCGATTTTGCATAGATGAGGGTATATGCGATTTTAACCATGTCACTGCCTGTGTGAATTTACATTGGTACCTATGCGAATTTGCATGCGAATTCGCGGCAAAAACGCATGGGGAAAACGCATGCGAATTCCCTATTAAATACATTGCATGCGATTCGCATGCGATTCGCATGCATTCCACTCGCAGGCGAATTCTGCGGCTCTTTTGCACGTTTTTTCACCGCTGAAAAAAACGTACCTCAACAACGCTACAGTGGAAACAGGCCCATCCACTTACATTACATGTGCGAATCCGCATGCGTTGGACGCATGCGGATTCGCGATAGTGGAAACGAGCCCTTAGAAGCAGAGGATCAGCTGGATAGCCAGGTAACTGGTATTGCTTAAATGAAAATAAATATGGCAGCCTTCATACACCTCTCTACAGTTCTCCTTTAAAAAGAAATAAATACGTCAGGGCAGTTGTTCTTTTAAGTGAGAGGTATGGAGGCTGCCATATTTATTTCGTTTTAAGCAATTCCTGTTTCCTGGCTATCCTGCTGATTCTCTAATAGCTGCATTAGCTGCATGCTTGTTTTTAGTGTGATTCAAACACTTCTGCAGTTAAATAGACCAGCAGGGCTGCCAGGCAACTGGTATTGCTTAAAACAAAATAAATATGGCAGCCTCAATATCACTCTCACTTCAGGTGTCCTTTAAAAAAAAAAAACTGATCTGTATGCTTGATCAGGGTCTATGGCCAAAAGTATTTAGAGACAGAGGATCAGCAGGACAAACAGGAAATCTGCATTGTTTAAAATGAAATAAATATGTAAGGTCGCATGTCTTTTAAGCACATGTATACTGTGGGTTCCCTTTAAAGGAGAACTGTAGTGAGAGGTATATGGAGGCTGCCATGTTGATTTCCTTTTAAGCTATACCAGTTTCCTGGCAGCCCTGCTGATCTATTTGGCTGCAGTAGTGTGAATCACACCAGAAACAAGCATGCAGCTAATCTTGTCAGATCTTACAAAAATGTCAAACACCAGATCTGCTGCATGCTTGTTCAGGGTCTAGGGCTAAAAGTATTGGAGGCAGAGGATCTGCAGGATAGCCAGGTAACTGGTATTGCTTAAAAGGAAATCAATATGGTAGCCTCCATATACCTTTCACTACAGTTCTCCTTTAAGAAAGGGCCATCCCCTCGGCTTGCGCCGTCTATATCTTTATTTTACCGTTGCAGAAAAACACGCTGTCCGTATTATTGTTCTCTACAGGACTCGGGAGTGGTTACAGCATACTGTGCTGACACAGTACACCAAACAAGCACCTTTCATTCTGATCAATTATTAATCCAGCAGAGGGATGTCTGGGTTCAACGTCTTTTCATCCGGCTTTCTCCCTCTCCTTCCCCAGCCTAGCCGCACAGCATGACAACGCGTCTGCCAGTCGCCGGCGATCTCATTCCTTCCGGCAGAGGTCAGTGCGAATCCATCTGTCACAGCTTCTTCCAGCTAACAGTCAGATGGAAGCCGCAGCCAGCCTTTCCTCGGCCACTGAGCTTACCCTCCATCCTGTGTGCTTTAAAGACAAGACAAGACAAATAACATTTATATTGCGCTTTTCTCCTTGCGGACTCAAAGCGCCAGAGCAGAGCTGCAGCCACTAGGGCGCGCTCTATTGGCAGTAGCAGTGTAAGGGAGACTTGCCAAAGGTCTCCTACTGAATTAGTGCTGGCCTACTGAACAGGCAGAGCCGAGATTCGAACCCTGGTCTCCTGTGTCAGAGGCAGAGCTAAAGGACAGTGGACACCTGAAGCGAAAATAAACTAATGAAATAAATGATTGTATCTATCTTCCTTCTACTAAAAAATGACTTTTTAAGATATTCCACAGTTTTATTTTATGTTTAAATCTACTTTTTAAGTTTTAACTGTGTTATGGTTTTTGCTCAATGACACAATCATTGAAGTATGCCAGAGCTAAAATCTATGAACTATTGACCCTTGTTATCTCTTTCCTGTTCTCAGAAGCCATTTTCTGCTAGGAAAGTGTTTTATAGTTGGAATTTCTTATCAGTGAGGGTCACAATGTAGTCACTTCCTGTCCTGAGTCAGGACTGAGTCAGCCACTTACATACCTGATATTTAACTCTTTCAGGCAGAGAAAGAAAAAAAGGAACACAGCATAGTTATTAGTGTGCTAGGCACTGTACATACACATGTCTATCTCATTATGGCGCACGTCACTTCGAGTATCCTTTAACTCTTTGTTCACATCTAAAATAGAAATCGCTGATGCCTGTGATTTTCGATTTTTTTGCACGATTCCCCCCGGCGCCCGCTTGCACATTGTGATTTTGTGCAAAGCGCTTTTGCAGAGCGATTGATTTGTTTACTTCCTGACACAAGTCAGTAAGTGAACTCTATGACCTGGAAAAGAATACATACATTTGTATTTATTTTTAAAAGCACGAATGCAATCGCCGCACAAAGCGAATTTTGTGAGCATTTTGCGTTTTTCCTATACCTTCCATTGTAGCAAAATCCCCCTAAAAATGGTACAGGCAGCACTTTGCTGAACAGAAACAAACCGCTCAGATGTGAACACTCTCATAATGAAGCATGGCACAAGCCCTTTTAGGCCGTTTTTGAAAATTGCCCGCGCTTAAAAAAAACGCAATAGGGTTTAAGAAACTTCAGTTGTTATCAATGCAAAAGAGCTTCTCTGAGTGCTGATACCAGTTGCCTGGCAGCCCTGTTTGTCTATTTGGCTGCAGCAGTGTCTGAATCACACCAGAAACAAGCATGCAGCTAATCTTGTCAGACCTGGCATTAATATCAGAAACACTTGATATGCTGCATGCTTGTTCAGGGTCTGTGGCTGAAAGTATTAGAGGAAGAGGATCAGCAGGGCAGCCAGGTAACTGGTATTGTTTAAAAGGAACGGAAATTAATGTCAGCCTCCATATACCTCTCACTACAGGTGTGCTTCAATGGACAACTGAAGTAAAAGGGATATGGAGGCTGCCATATTTATTGATGTATGGCCAATGTTACCACTCACAACTTTCATGTAGTATAAGGGCCAACAGATTGAACAGATAGGGCTTGATTCACTAAGACAAATAGCATGCCTTATCCGAGTTAACACACCTTATCAGAGATAACACTCCTCATCAAAGTTAACATGCCTTATCAGAGTAGCACAGTGAGCACTACAAACGTATGCCTGCTAATTGGCAATGACGAGAGCTCCACTCATCCTGCGCTGAGCCCCTGCGGGTTTGTAGCGCTCACTATGCTACTCTGATAAGGTGTGTTAACTTTGATAAGGCGTGTTATCTCTGATAAGGCATGCTATTTGTCTTAGTGAATTAAGCCCATGTAGGTAAGCTGTCCTACTGCATGGAAAATCAAAAAAATGTGCCAGTCATTGGCCAATCAAAAAGGAAATATATGTATCCTAGGCACCTTAAGGGCTCGTTCCCACTATCGCGAATCTGCATGCGTCCAACGCATGCAGATCCGCACATGTAATGGAAGTGGATGGGCCTGTTTCCACTGTAGCGTTGTTGAGGTGCGTTTTTTTCAGCGTGAAAAAAACGCACAAAAGAGCCAACGATTTCGCCTGCATCGGGAATCCGTGCGAATCGCCGCTAATGTATTTAATAGTAAAAACGCATGCGTTTGTTACATGCGTTTTTACCCGCGATTTCGCGTGCGATTTCGCACCTTTTTCAATTTTATTTGGCCCTGGCAGTGTCATGGTTAATTTCGCATGGCACCCTGCCATGCGAAATCGCATGCGAAATCGCGGGTAAAAACGCATGCGGAAACGCATCCGCATGCGTTTTTACAAGCGTCGAATGCGGCCGAAATCGCGTCGCAACAGTGGAAACAAGCCCTCAAGCTTTGTACACATGTACAATTGTAATTGTCCAATCACTTGCCAATTTTACCACCTCCATATTGCATGCAAGCCAACAGATTTTGCATACTGTGAGCAGATTGTGTAGGTAAGCTCCCTTACTACACATATGGCAGAGTAACCAAGCAGCTCAGGGTGACCCAAACTACTAGGAATGTATAGGGGGATAAAAGGGACCAAAATGCCCTCCTACTAAAAAAGCAAAGCTTGGTGTAATTGCCTTCTTAAAACAGAAGGAAATTTGCAATAATTTCCTTCTGTTAAAATTGGCCAACTAAAATTGTATGAGTGTACCAGGCTTTAAGCTTGGTACAAAAACCTTCAATTTTAATTAGCCAGTCACAGGCCACCTCCATGTAGTATGAGGATGTGCAGATTTTGCCGCCAAATGTGCCCCTGGTATGAGCTAGCACCCCTCCCCAGTATAGACAGCCAGCAGAGCCCCAAGTATTAAGAAGCCCCCCTTCCCAGTATAGATAGCCAGATGTGCCCCCAGTATAAGGTAGCCCTCCTCCCCAGTATAGACAGCCATATGAGCCCCCAGTATAAATAGTCAGATGTACCCCCAGTATTAGTCCCCCCACACAGCATAGACAGCCTTATGAGCCCCCAGTATAAATAGTCAGATGTACCCCCAGTATTAGCCCCCCCACACAGCATAGACAGCCTTATGAGCCCCCAGTATTAGGTAGCCCCCCTCCCCAGTATAGAGAGACAGATGATTCCCCAGTATAGACAGCCAGATGAGCCCCCAGTATTAGGTAGCCCCCCTTCCCAGTATAGACAGCCAGATTAGCCCCCAGTATTAGATAGCCTCCCTCCCCAGTATAGACAGCCAGATGAGCCCCCAGTATTAGGTAGCCTCCCTCCCCACTACAGACAGCCAGATGAGCCCCCAGTATTAGGGAGCCCCCCTCCCCAGTATAGATAGCCAGATGAGCTCCCAGTATAAGGTAGCCTCCCTTCCCAGTATAGACAGCCATATGAGCCCCCAGTATTAGGGAGCCCCTATACCCAGTAAAGACAGCCAGATGAGCTCCCAGTATTAGTTACCCCCCCCCCCCTTCCCAGTATAGACAGCCAGATGAGTCAACAATATAAGGTAGCCCCCCTTCCCAGTATAGAAAGCCAGATGAGCTCCCAGTATAAGGTAGCCCCCCTTCCCAGTATAGAAAGCCAGATGGGCTCCCAGTATAAGGTAGCCCCCCTTCCCAGTATAAATAGCCAGATGTGTCCCCAGTATAAGGTAGCCCCCTGTTCTAGTATAGATAGCCAGATGAGCTCCCAGTATAGACAGCCAGATGTGCCCCCAGTATTAGGTAGCCCTCCCTCCCAGTATAGACAGCCAGATGAGTCAACAATATAAGGTAGCCCCCTTTCCCAGTATAGAAAGCCAGATGGGCTCCCAGTATAAGGTAGCCCCCCTTCCCAGTATAAATAGCCAGATGTGTCCCCAGTATAAGGTAGCCCCCCTTCCCAGTATAGACAGCCAAATGGGCTCCCAGTATAAGGTAGCCCCCCTTCCCAGTATAAATAGCCAGATGTGTCCCCAGTATAAGGTAGCCCCCCTTCCCAGTATAGACAGCCAGATGGGCTCCCAGTATAAGGTAGCCCCCTTCCCAGTATAAATAGCCAGATGTGTCCCCAATATAAGGTAGCCCCCCTTCCCAGTATAGACAGCCAGATGGGCTCCCAGTATAAGGTAGCCCCCTTTCCCAGTATAAACAGCCAGGTTAACCCCACAGTATAGACAGCCAGATGAGTCCCCAGTATTAGGCAGCCCCCCTCTCCAGTATAGACAGCCATATGAGCCCCTAGTATAGACAGGAAGGGAAAGCTTCGGGGTCCCAATGAGACTTCCCCCTCCCCTGTAGCTGCAGGCAGTCCCGTGCTGGCTGCCCCAAAACCGCACTAGCGGCTCTTCATTTGGGTAAGGCTGAAATAGCCGAACCCGATTGTATCCGTTCTACTGCGCAGGCGCAAAGGACTCCCGCCTGCACAGTAGAACAGATCTGATTTGGTTTGGCTATTTCCACCTTAACCCGAACGGAGAGCTGGTAGTGCACCTGCGCAGGATTGCGGTAGGTAAATCTTTATCCCACCAAGGTTCGGGGGCTGCAGCGCTGGATTGCTGGGACAACGCAAGACGGGGAATCCTCGTTAGGATCCAGAGGCTTCCGACTCCCGAGGTAAGTATCGCCCAGAGGGGTTTTTTACTTTACAGATTTTCTTTAAAATCCTTCAGGCTGGTTTCACACTGCTAAGTGGTATTAATAAAGCGGTGCGATGAATGCATTGCACCGCACCACTAAAAATAGCCTTTGGGAATTATTGTGGAAATGCGCCTTCTCTAGTGCTCACTTCCTGTGCCCGAAAACTGAATTCCACAGAAGTGTATTTAAAGAGAATCTGTACTGTAAAATTCTTACAATAAAAAGCATACCATTCTATTCATCATGTTCTCCTGGGCCCCTCTGTGCTGTTTCCGCCACTCCCTGCTGCAATCCTGGCTTGTAATTGCCAGTTTTATGCAGGGTTTACAAACAAAAGACATAGCAAGTGATAGGCTCAGTGTGTGAGTCATATCGAGTGTGCAGGGGGCCTGGAGAGGGTGTGTATAGCTTCTATCCAATCACAAGCAGCCCTGCACATTCCAGCCTGACTGCCTCAGCCCGACAGACCTGCCAGAGGAGAGAAGATTAGATCATATAACAGAGATAATACAGCCACTGTGCAATTAGGAAAGGCTGCAGTTAGACAGAGCACATTAGAACAGGTATAGGAACGTATTGGATAGAAGAAATAAGGATGAAAATTGTGTTAGAGTCTCTTAAAAAATATGCTTCAGCGCATGTGTGCAGCAACGCAAATTACCCCCCACCCCCCAAAAATGTTTTAAAAAGTTTCTTCAGTGTAGACTCACATGACTTCCGGTCGCTGCGCATGTTGCCCTCCAATGCGCTGTTGCTTTTGCGGCAAATCAATCACTTCCAGTGGATCGTGTTGCAACGTGCACGGTATGAAATGCCCCATGGACTTACATTGGCATAACTTTACCCTGAAGCAAGGGGCCTCAAGAGAAACACAACCTAAAAAGAACCCTCTGGGTTAAACCGTTTCATACAATTTTAATTTTTTTTATTCCTACCATTTTCTTCAAAGCAGGTAAATAAATTCCCTTGAGGCCAAATACCGTAAATAAAATGGATATGCGAGACGTTAAATACCACCGTTTTCTGGTGGTGCCTGCACTCCGCACGCCGCCTATCTTTGCCCAATTAGCGAGAAAATCTTTATTAATTAGTCAACTCTTTTGAAAGAACAGTCTCCAACCTCTCCCAGCTAAGCCTCACACACATGTTGAGTTTCAAAGGGCTACCGGGGCCTATGATCTCAAATTAATTAATACCACTGAGAAAATTCTACAAAAGCGCCCTATCTGGTATCTATGGGAGGCTCTAGCTATGGACACCAATTATAAAGGAGCAGCTTGATAATCATTTCTAAACAAAGCTAATGTGTGCTCCAAGTGACTCATGAACTAGATAGATTATCTCTGCCGGATGAAGGGAGAGCGCTTTAACCCACTTAGTTCAGGAAGGACTAGAAAGGTGCTACGATGACATGCGTCGTAGAAGTCTTTGTGTCACCTTAACATCGGTCACTGCCCTTAATATCATAACAAAGGCTATGAAAGGAAAGGTTGCGTTGGTTGAAAACTCAACTCAAACGTAGCTGAGCTCCTTGGGGGTCACAAATGACAGAATTACGGCATAGGTCAATCCTATTTAGATTGACTATTGGATTAATTCACCAAAGTTCTCAAGGGTCGTAGAGCACTGCAGGGTATTGGAGAACTTAAGTGCTCTGTGAAATCTGGTTGGGGTTTTTTTTTCTTTCAGAAATGTCTATTTTTAGGCAGCTAAATGTACAACCGTCAACTGAGTCACAGGAGGCCACATTCAAACCAGGGATAGGAAGATGGTGGACATGATTTACTAAGATGATGCAAATTTTACTCCGGAAGAAATTAGGAAACAGATGGATGTGGGAAGCTGAGAGCCAACCCTGCTTCTTCCATGATCAAGTTATTGAAAGCTGTGGGGCCCCCAACTAATAAACTTCCTTTACTCTGATACAGGGCACTGTACGTCAGATACTTCCTGTCACAATTTATGGGGAGAATATTTGATTCTGAAATAATCCTATAGCGTGTTTTTTTTTTCACTAGAAACGGAGGAAAAAATGTATTTTTAATGGTAAAAATCAATCTTTTTGGCTCTGGGAACATATATTCCCTTTCACCAATTAGTGCTGCATCAGATACTGCCAGAAGTATTCACAGGAGCAAGCCCAATTGGACACAACGCTGCTTCAGCTACAAGACATATATCTACGTCCTCGTGGCTTAGATGAAGTCACAGAGGACGTAGATATACTGAAGTGGTGGATAAAGTGGTTAAAGAGGAACTGTATCCAAGGGTTGAACTTCATCCCAATCAGTAGCAGATACCCACCATTCCCACGAGAAATCTTTCTCCAATAGATCATCAGGGGGTCTCTATGATATTGTGGTGAAACCCCTCCAACAGTGTGATGTCATGTCTCCCGTCTGTGAACCTTGTTGAATTGTGGGAAATAACTTTTTTTTTAACTGCTAAGCAACCAGTATCTCCCTCTGTGCATATGTATATCTATATAAAAACAAACTTGTTGCAATGTTAGGAGGTGTGGTTATAGATAAGGCAGTTGGCGCTGTCTTTTTTTTTTCATATAAAAAAGTAGTAAAGATGATTATGTGCAGATTGATTGTGGATCAAAAAATATCAACAAATCACATGGCGAACATCAATCATTTCTTGATCTCTCCTCTATTTTTTTACTTCTCACTTTGCAATGTATTGATTTATTTTTTTTCCCTTTTTCAGTAAAAAACAGAGTCTGAAGCGAGAATGAATCTCGCTTCAGAACTCATAGATAGCAGGGGCATGTGTGCCCCTGCTAATCCGCCGCTATCGCGCCGCTAAACGGGGGTCCCTTCACCCCCAAATCCCCTCCGTGCAGCGGGGGAGCGCTTCCGCACTGGGGCAGGGCTAACCGCTGCAGCCCTGCCTCCCGCGCGTCTATCAGACGCGTACCTCCACCTCTCCCCCGCCCCTCTCAGTCTTCCTTCACTGAGAGGGGCGGGGGAGAGGCGGCGATGCACGTCTGATAGACGCGCTGTGAGGCAGGGCTGCAGCCGTTAGCCCTGCCTCCAGGAGCGACCAAGTCTGCGACCAAGTGTTGCAGGGGGGGGGGGGGTTTGGGGGTGAAGGGACCCCCGTTTAGCCACGGGATAGCGGCGGTTTAGCAGGGGCACACATGCTCCTGCTAACTATGAGCTCTGAAGCGAGATTTATTCTCGCTTCAGATTCTCTTTAAGTTCCTCTTTAAAGAGGAGCTTTAACCCAGGGTTGTATTTAATTCCAATCAGTAGCTGATCCCTGTCCCCAAGTCACTAGAAATCTTTACCTTTCTCATATAGATCATTGGGGGGCTCTGTATGGCTGATATTGTGGTGGCACCCCTCCCACAGTGTGATGTCAGGACCATGGTCCTGGCAGTTTCCTGGCTGTGAGCCTCCTGGCATTGTGGGAAATAACAGCTTTTTTTCCTGCCAAGGCAACAGTGTCTCCCGCTGTGCATAGAACTCTCAGTAACTAGCATTCCGTACAGATCACCTGACAGGGTAAGGAAAGATTTTACAACGGGCAAAAATTGACTAAATCATTTAGAAATGAATATTATAAACAATAAGCTATTTTACTCATGAGTTTATTTTCACTACAGTTCCTCTTTTCGCGAACCTCTTACCATTCATATAATAAACAGGCTTTGCCAATTATGCCCTGTGCTATAGTGACAGCTATCTCCTGTAACATCCTGCTTCTGTTTGTTATTCAGTTAGGTGCAGTGCACACCAAAACCGCTAGCAGATCTGCAAAACGCTAGAGGTTTTCGGAGCAGATTTCAGAGCGATTCTAGGCATGTTTAGAGACGTTTTCTACACATGCCTGGCGTTTTCTGGAGCGTTTTTGTGAAGCAGATTACAAATATTGTTACAGTAAAGCTGTTACTGAACAGCTTCTGTAACAAAAATACCTGGAAAACCGCTCTGATCTAGCGTTTTCCAGAGCGGTTTGGGCTTTTCCTATACATTGAGGCAGAAACGATTCTGCAAACCGCAAAAGTGCAGCAGGACCCACATTTGTGGTTTTTGCTAAAAACCGGAAACCGCTGGTGTGCACCATCCCATTGAAATACATTAGCCAAGTGTTTTCCAAGGCGGATGCGGTTTGCGGATCGCTTCAAAAACCGCTTGGTGTGCACCAGGCTTCATATCATACACACCGATCATTTCACGCTTTTGTTGTGCTTCTTTAATGAGGACATTCCAAGCATTCAGCATCACATATTGTCCTCTTAGCTTGGAGCCAGCATACCGCACTGATGTTACCTGTTTCACAAGATCATCTTCTTCCTAAACCCTCCTTGTGCAACCTCTCATTACTATTACACCTTATTAAGCAACCCTTCTTCATTCGATATGGTAATTATTTTCATCAGTGCACGCTAATTTACATAACTCTCCAAATTGAAATTCTACTTTCGCTAAGATAATAAAAAGAGCTTTGATGACATCTATCGGGCCTACGCAGCCTACACAAGATGTTTTGTTATTTAATGGTGTTAAAAGTGATCTTTTCACTTCAGTTGGCAGCCAGGTGTAAATATCTAAAAAAAAATTGGTTTCTAGAAGATCTCCAGTAACAGTTCTGCAGGATTACTTATCTGCACCAAGCAGGATGTATTGCAGCTGTTCCTAATCAAAGTGAAATATTCAACATTCTCTGATACACCCATTAGGCATTTTGCTTCGCACAGCCCTGTGGCAACTGTTGATGCTGTCATCATTATAAACATCAATATCACCATCATAATCATCATGCTGTCTGTCTGTATGACAAGGCTTTTAACGCTAACTGTCTTAGACCAACAACTCCTTAAGTACCATTATGTACAGGCTACAGCCCCACCTCTTCTATGCATAGCAGCCCCAAACCTTCCATGTACAACAACCTCACTTCCTCTAAGCGCAGTAACCCACCTTACTAGGTCATTCCAGGCAGTGTTGATCAAGGGATTTTATCTGATTGCCACCTGGAGTCAGGAAGGAGTTTTCCCCCTTTTAAGGCTTATTTGCTCCGAGCCTTGTTATGGTACCTCACATATCCCAAATGATCCGGAGGAAGGTTAAAACCCTATGTGTTGTACCATACTTTCTGGTTGAACTCGAAGGGCAGATTTTTTTTTTTAGCCAAACTATGTAAGCCTCCTACCTCTTCCATGTACAGCAGAGCCATCTCTTTAAGGTACGGCAACCCCACCTAATCCATGTACAACAACCCTGCCCCTTCCATGTACAACAACCTCACCCTCCTCCATCTACTACATCTCCACATTCTCCATGTATAACAACCTCACCTCCTCCATCTACTACATCTCCACCTCTTCCATCTACTACATCTCCACCTCTTCCATCTACTACATCTCCACCTCCTCCATCTACTGCATCCCCACCTCCTCCATCTACTACATCCACATTCTCCATGTGCAACAACCCCACCTCCTCCATCTACTACATCTCCACCTTTTCCATGTACAACAACCCCACCTCCTCCATCTACTACATCTCCACCTCCTCCATCTACTACATCTCCACCTTCTCCATGTACAACAACCCCACTTCCTCCATCTACTACATCTCCACCTCTTCCATCTACTACATCTCCACCTCTTCCATGTACAATAACCCCACCTCCTCCATCTTCTACATCTCCACCTTCTCCATGTAAAACAATCCCACCTCCTCCATCTACTACATCTCCACCTTCTCCATGCAAAACAATCCCACCTCCTCCATCTACAACAACCTCACCGTCTCCATATACAACAACTCTGCCCCTTCCATATACAACAACCCTGCCCCTTCCATGTACAACAACCCATCTTCTCCATCTACTACATCTCCACCTCCTCCATGTACAACAACCCCACCGTTTCCATCTACTACATCTCCACCCTCTCTATCTACTACATCTCCACCTTCTCCATGCACAACAACCCCACCTCCTCCATCTACTACATCTCCACCTTCTCCATGTCGAACAACCCCACCGTTTCAATCTACTACATCTCCACCTTCTCTATCTACTACATCTCTACCTTCTCTATCTACTACATCTCCACCTTCTCCATGCACAACAACCCCACCTCCTCCATCTACTACATCTCCACCTTCTCCATGTACAACAACCCCAACCCCTACATTTACAACATCCTGCCCCTTTTATGTACAACAATCCATCTCCTCCATCTACTACATTCCCTTGTCCTCCATGTACAAAAACCCCACTGTCTCCATATACAACAACTCCACCTCCTCCATCTACTACATCTGCACCTCCTCCATGTACAATAACGCCACCTCCTCCATCTACTACATCTCCACCTTCTCCATGTACAACAACCCTGCCTCTTCCATCTACTACATCTCCACCTCTTCCATCTACTACATCTCCACCTTCTCGATGTACTACAACCTTACCTCCTTCATCTGCTACATCCTCACCATCTCCATGCACAACAACCCCACCTCCTCCATCTACTACATCTCCACCTCTTCCATCTACTACATCTCCACCTTCTCCATGTACAACAACCCCACCTCCTCCATCTACTACATCTCCACCTCTTCCATCTACTACATCTCCACCTCTTCCATCTACCCCATCTCCACCTCTTCCATCTACCCCATCTCCACCTCTTCCATCTACCCCATCTCCACCTCTTCCATCTACTCCATCTCCACCTCTTCCATCTACCCCATCTCCACCTCTTCCATCTACCACATCTCCACCTCTTCCATCTACCACATCTCCACCTCTTCCATCTACCACATCTCCACCTCTTCCATCTACCCCATCTCCACCTCTTCCATCTACCCCATCTCCACCTCTTCCATCTACTACATCTCCACCTCTTCCATCTACCACATCTCCACCTCTTCCATCTACCCCATCTCCACCTCTTCCATCTACCCCATCTCCACCTCTTCCATCTACTACATCTCCACCTCTTCCATCTACCCCATCTCCACCTCTTCCATCTACCCCATCTCCACCTCTTCCATCTACTACATCTCCACCTCTTCCATCTACCACATCTCCACCTCTTCCATCTACCCCATCTCCACCTCTTCCATCTACCCCATCTCCACCTCTTCCATCTACTACATCTCCACCTCTTCCATCTACTACATCTCCACCTCTTCCATCTACTACATCTCCACCTCTTCCATCTACTACATCTCCACCTTCTCCATGTACAACAACCCCACCTCCTCCATCTGCTACATCCTCGCCGTCTCCATGTACAGCAGCCCACTCTCCTTCATATACAGCAACCCCACCTCCTCCATGTACTGGAACCCAACCTCTGGCTGTCATATGCAGCCCACATAGGCTTCAACGGCATGCACATAAGTCAACCATACTCGTCCTTTTCATCTTCATCACCATCAAAAATAAATTCGGCCGGAATTAGGTTCTCCATCTGATTTGTCTTTGATAGATCAGAAATAACCGATCCTGCCGCCCGGCGCTCTGCTTGCCTCTCTGCGTTCTCGCTCAGACCGCTGACGAGACGAATTCTAGTCCTGCATGTGCCATTACCATTCCGAAGCGTTATCCGTCAACGCTCTCCCTTAATTATGCATAAAATGCCAGTGGGGAAATTTATTAGGCTTGAGGTGTTATTTATGTGTTCCCGGCCATCAGTTTGTTCTTGATGCTGAAAGCGCAATCCATCCTCTGGATATTTTTCATTACATTTAAAAAAAAAAAAGATTAAACATTAGAAATCAAAAATTACCCCGATGACAGTCTCTTTTCTGTCGCTATAACAATATATCAAAAATACCGGCTGGGTGACGTGAAAAGGTATAAAGTGTCAGTAAAAGAGACTGTTATGTAGATTTAGGGTAACTATTTTGATGATTGTTGTTTCACACATTTGTGCGTGTTTAGAAGGGGTTCGGTGGTTCTTGTACGAATCTAGAGCACCTAAATGACAAGTAGAGAGAGACCAATGGTGCAGTATTGTTAGGTATAGGGGGACGAAAGTATATATGATTATTATTATTATTATTGCATTAATGAACTGAACACCTTTCTAATCACAAATGTAATTTGACTAATCACAAATGTAATTTGATCTCTCAGCGGTGTCAGCTAACTGCCTCAGCAGAGCCGCTAATTTTTAAACACAGGATACTAACCCTATGTCTGTTTCCATGAAAGCAGGAGGTAGACACACTGCAGATTTATTGTTGCAGGATTTGTATCACCTGTAACAAAGAACTGTTTTTTCTTTAAAAGCTATTATGCTGTTGCTCATCTTTTAGAGCAGAGAGAGAGTTCTAAATTAATTTCCGCTTTAAACACATACATTTAGCTGCGCCTTATCCCTTATGACGTAGTATGGATACAGAGGCGCCAAAAGGATAAAATAAAACATGAATAGACAGTGGTGGACTCACCTCCTCCAAGCAAACACAAGATGTGTTTGTCAAATAGAACAAGTTTATTTACATACCTGGGGAACAATGCAACACGTTTCGCTGGTTTAATCCCGCTTCATCAGGCAATAACAACTGAGTTTTCACATTTGTGGTCACTGGTCAGTGGTCAGTAGAAGAGCCAGGCGCCTCTGTCTTATCCCTTATGAGGCAGAGTTCTGTATGTTTGTGGGTTTAGAGTTTCAGAGGAATAACTAGAAGAGAGTGCTAATTAATGTGCTGAGAGGAGTTGGTGTAGGTGCTTAGATTATTATCTAATCTTTTATCTGTGTAGGCAGACAGCTATACACACATTATTTTTAATTATAAGTTTGTTCAAGTAAAATGCTATTAACTTTTTTTCATAAAACATATTTTTCTCCCCCAGCAGCACCCAAAAAGTACTTGAAATAAGTCGGCCCAGGTTAACGAATAATTTAAACTACTTTCCTTAAAGAGAACCTGAGGCGGGGGGATTAGAGGCAGATGGGATAGAGGCATGTTCCCTGCCTCATAAAATGCCTCTGGGTCCCCCAGACGCTGTTCTCTGCCCCCACCACCACCACCACCATCGCGTTATAGACCCCCCGGGATTAGCAACAATAGTTTGTCGCTGTCTCAAAGGGTAAGGAGAGGAGAGGGATTCCCTGCTCAAACGCTCACTAGGGTGTTCCTGCAGGCTTTCCCCAGCTGCCATTGGGCTGTTCTCTCTCCCTGGCTGCGCCCCCTGCTGCTCCCCTGCCTCCCTGGGTGCTCGGAGAGAGGTCTCTCTCATTCCAGCGTTGTGACCCAGAGGTCGCGAAAGTGGGCCCTAGCAAGCCGTAGGAGCAGCGGTGAGTGGCGTGGATGGCGGCTACCTGATCCGCCTAGCCCCCCCCCCCCCCCTCCCCCCCTGAATCAGGTAGCCTAGGTTTTGTTTAATAATATGAGCCCACCTCGGGCTCTCTTTAACTAGTTGTGAGGATTTTTTCACTTGATAGATGTTGACCAAGTATTTTGTAGATAAGAAGAGAAAAATAACTCCTGAGAGAATAGAGTCAGGAGAATCAATTACTACCCTTTAGCAGCCACTTTAGAGGCTTGCGAGTGCTCCGGGCCAATTTATTTTAGCACTTTTGTATTTCTTGTTATATTTACTTGCTTCTAATTAGTACTGCAGTAATATGTATTTATGGGCACCTGTCACTAGGGGGCAGTGTGAGACAATAGCAGAGGACTTCTGCTTTTAGTTTCTATATTTTCTGTTAGCAGAGAGTAATCAAAGCATTCCAAGAATTTACAGCACAATGAGTTCCGTCAGCTGAAAAAGCAGTGCACTTTATTCTTCTTCTTATTATTTTTAATTAGTTGAAATGAAGACACCGAGGCCTCTCTTGAGAAGACGTCAAGAGGTGGTTTTGATTTCCACTTGCATGTCATTGCAAATTATAGGCAGTTTGGAATTGGATCAAACAAACTTCCTGTTGATTTTGGATTTGCTTAGTTCCAAGCTGCAATACAATTTGCATTACATTTGCATGCAAATCAGAATTATTTGTATCTCACTGACTGTCTCTACACAAGAGTGATTCCAGTATACAGTAGTGGAGATAGTTATTGAGTTTCCTAACTTTCAGAGACCATTTTCAAGTCCATGGCATGACCAGTCACCCCAATACTGCATTGAATGCTGTGTATTCTGCCATATTTTAATCCTCACTTGCCATCCGGTTTAAAACTTCAAAAAAAATATTATTTTTATGTTCCTCCTATATTTTTTTTTTTCACAATAAACTTTTTATTGAAGGTTTTTACAAATGTTTTTGTACAGCAATAAGGCATACATGTGACTCTCAAACAAGCAAATAAGGACACTGCCCGCTCTAAACATGCCTTACAGAACCCAAATAAAGTCCAACCTACTGAGATGCACCCTACTGCCACACCCCAACCCCAACAATACCCATAACAAGTGGAGCCTGACTGCCACAGGATGCAGGAAAGACCAGGAGACCCTAGGAAACAAACTGGCTGGAGTGGCCGTCAACATCATAGAGAAGCTACCTATGATGGGTAGCTGTAGCTACTTATGATGGGCAGGGGAAGCAGGGGAGAAGTGACACAATTGTGGTGCAGTTTGTTTGTAGGTTGATGGAGGGCAAAGTCTGGGGTTTCAGGACATCATTTGACAAGACAAGACAAATAACATTTATATTGCGCTTTTCTCCTGGTGGACTCAAAGCGCCAGAGCTGCGGCCACTAGGACACGCTCTATAGGCAGTAGCAGTGTTAGGGAGACTTGCCAAAGGTCTCCTACTGAATAGGTGCTGGCTTAGTGAACAGGCAGAGCCGAGATTCGAACCCAGGTCTCCTGTGTCAGAGGCAGAGCCACCTTAGGCTCCTGTTATTTAAATCCAGGCCCGTGAGTAACAAAAGTATTCTGGGATTTATTGAGGGAAGAAGAGGGCTTGTGGAAAAGGCTGAGGTTCCTCCTGGATTTGATTGCATTTTAGCTGGAGTTTGACATTGAGAAGGTGGCTTGTGTTCCTTTTATCTAGATTCGGGGGACTTGACCTTCTAAAAGTAAACTTTTTTTTTTTTTTCCTCGGTGGAATCCTGCTCTATTACAGACCAAACCCTTGGAAACAAACTGGCTGGAGTGGCCGTCAACATCATAGATACATTACACACGACACCAGGTCATAGGCCAAGGATCCCACATATCAAAGAACTTGTGAGGGTGGTGTTGGTGTAAGAGATACTGAGTTAACTTCTCCATGGTATAGATGGAGTTTATTTTCCTAAGGAGCTTAATGTATGGAGGCAGAAGGGATTTCCAGTGCAGTGCCAGAAGGGTTATGCCCGCATTACCAACCTGAGTAGCCAGGGCGGATTTACCATAAGTCACTGTAGGCATGTGCCTACAGGCGCCAGATGATGGAAAGGCGGCTCACTTCCCTCCCTGAGCTCCTCCCTCTCTCTTCCCTATGCAGAGTCCCGAGCTGAGCATAAATGAGAGGTTACTTACCCTGCTCTTGGCATTCCACTGATGGGATCTCCCTTCAGTCAGGGGCACCTCTAGCTATTTGACACTGAGGGTACCTCTGGTTATCTAATGCTGAGGGGTACCTCTAGCTACTTAATATTGAGGGTACTCCTGGCTACCTAATACTAAGGGGTACCTGTAGCTACCGATAACAGGAAAGGGAAGTAAGGGAGGAGTGACAGCTGGGACAGCCAGCACACTTGCGGTGTGGTTCGGTGGAGGGTTTGTAGGTTCATAAAGGGTGAAGTCAAAGGTGCCAGAACATCTGTGCCTATAGGCTCCTGTGAGGTAAATCCGGGCCTGGGCGTAACTGCAATTCATGGGGCCCACCAGCAAAACTTTGATGCCCCCCCCCCCTCCCCCCAATGTTTACACCCCTTCCCTTTTTCCCCTTGATGCCCTTTATCGCCTTGGGACCACCTCACAAGGATTATAAAACAAGTGTGGCTATCATGATCGTCATACCCATAACAAGTGTAGCCGCAAAAACATCTTGGGCTTGGTTCACTAAAGCATGATAACTCAGTTATCACGTGTAAAGGCTTTGCACGTGCAAACGAGCGTGCAAAGCATTATGCGCGCGAACAGTTTCCACTGTTCGCGTGTTAGGTTTTATCGCGCAAACGGCATTACGCTTCACGTGCTAAGTGCGGAATGCCATCGAAAGCTATGGCACTTCACGCAATCAAAAGAAAACGTTTGGCAATGAAATCAGCTAGTTAATGTAATGTAATGTAATGAGTTAATGTAATACGCCGCGCGCCGCGTAATGTACGGTATACAGTAATAATTCATTATTTACATACCATTCACGTGAACTGCAGTGACTCCACGTGATAATGATACTTAGCACGTGATAACTGTACTTTGCGCGTGAAGCGTAACGCCGTTCGTGCATGATATCACGTGCAAAGCGGCTTATCACTGTTGTGCTAAGTGTTAGCACGTTTTAGTGAATTCAGCCCCTAATCTGAAGTATAGTTCCCTGTATCGGAGGAAGTGAATGCTAGAAGTTGCCCCCAACCGCCCTCCCTGCTGCTCCTCTCTAGTTACTCCTCTGGACCAATCAGAGAATCAGTATTGTACCACAGAAATGAGAGGTTACTCACCCAGCTCTTGGCATGTCACTGACGAGATCTCCCTTCAGTCGAGGGCACCTCTAGCTACGTAATACTGGGGGTACCTTTATCTAACTGATACATGGGGGCACCTCTAGCTACTTAATACTGAGGGTACCTCTGGCTATCTAATGCTAAGGGGCACCTGTAGCTACCTATGATGGGCAGGGGAAGTAAGGGAGAAGTGACACAATTGTGGTGCAGTTTGTTTGTAGGTTGATGGAGAGCATGGTCTGGGGTTTTAGGACATCTGTGCTTATAGGCTGCTGTGATTTAAATCCAGGTCTGTGAGTGACAAAAGCATTCTGGGATTTATTGAGGGAAGAAGAGGGCTTGTGAAAAAGGCAGGGCCGGTTCAAGTAACAATTGGGCCCTAGGGCAAAATTACCCTGGGGGCCCCCCAACAGACACCCACCGACCAAAAAGCGTCATTAGAGGCCCTTTGTTGCAGCCAAATTTCCCTCCTGAGCCCCTTAGCTGGCTGCTGACCCTCCCCCAATCACCTCCCAACTTAACAGACTCTGCAGAGGCCCTGGGGAGCAACAGTTAAGATGGGGGAGGAACACCTTGGGGGCCCTGGGGAAATTGCCCATTTTTTCCTATGGTAGCTCAGGCCCTGGAAAAAGGACGAGGTTCCTCCTGGATTTGATTGCATTTTAGCTGGAGTTTGGCATTGAGAAGGTGGCTTGTGTTCCTTTTTATCTAGATTCGGGGGACTTGACCTTCTAAAAAGTAAACTTTTTTTTATTTTTCCTCTCGGTGGAATCCTGATCTATTACAGACCAGGTAAAGCTCAACCGAAGATGCATATAGCAATGACTCCAGAATAAAAACAATACCACCATGTTTACAGTGAGATAAAAAAAAGGTGCACTTCAAGGTCGTTCGCATCCTGCTCTCGTTCCATTAAACAGGCCATCTTGCTTTCACAGTTAATAAGTCAGCAATCCTCCCCTATAATATTGTTTTGTAAAAGGCTACATGCTTTAATACAGCCACGAAAGGCTGAAATAGTCAATCAGCCCGGCGTCGGCAGGGAACGTACATCTGGCCTGTCTACATTTCCTTCAGGTGAAAGATAATTTCTGAACAGAATGAGATACATGATTTCTATTCCGCCACCAGGAAGGAGCCGTTTATTCTCGTAGGCCGCAGAGCGCTGCCTCACTAGGCTGGAATTTATGGGCTTAATCAATTGTTCCAAAAGAAAGAGAATAAAAAAAAAAATCAGGGAGAAAATAAATGTTTTGATTTACTGACCTCCAAGAGTGTTTACTGGGAAAAAATGGGCCTAATTCAATAAGCTGAATGAAGGCTCAGCAACGTTTACTTCTCCATCAATACAAATGATTTTACTCCAAGGTGTTCAGACAGCGATAGGGAGAACAGGTTAGGGCTCCTGAAAAAGGAAAGTAGGGGAACGCATTCTTGGTTATGCCCATGCTCCACACCAAGCAGAGTTGGACTGTTGGGGGCATAGCAGCTGACACTCTTGCCTTGCAATGTTTGCATACAAGGTTAATCTCCTGGGTCAGAAACTATCTTCCTATTGTCCAAGGTTCAACTCGAAGGCTAGACACTATTTTCTTGTTGTACAAGGTTCAACTCCTTGCCTAGACACTATCTGCATGTTGTCCAACATTCAATACCATGCCTAGACACTATCTGCCTGTTGTCCAACATTCAACTCCTGGTCTAGACGCTATCTGCCTGTTGTCCAAAGGTTCAATTCATTTTCTAGACCAGTGATGGCTAACCTTGGCACTCCAGCTGTGGTGGAAGTCCCATGAGGCATTGCAATACTCTGACAGCTCTAAGCATAGCTCGGGGAGGCAGAGGCATGATGGGATTTGTAGTTTTGTCACAGCTGGAGTGCCAAGGTTAGCCATCACTGGTATAGACACTATTTTCTTGTTGCACAAGGTTCCACTCCTGGCCTTAACCACATAACGAACAGCTAATGCCAATAGGCGGCACCTGGTCGTTTGTGGTCCTCCATGGAAACGGTGCTCGTTCGAGCGGCCGTTCCATGTCAGTTCACGGAGGGTGTCTCCGTGAACAGCCTGCGAGCCTCCGATCGCGGCTCGCAGGCAAAATTTGAACACGTGGGGAAGAAATACCCTGTGTTTACATCATACGGCGCTGCGCAGCAGCAGCGCCGTAAAGGAGATCGGCGATCCCCGGCCTCTGATTGCCCGGGGATCGCCGGCATCTGATAGGCTGAAGCCTATCAGAGGCGGTGCAGGACGGATCTCCGTCCTTTGCCGCCCACAGTGAGAGGGAGAGGGGGGGAAGGAGAGGGAGGGGGAATAGCGCTGCAGAGGGGGGCTTTGAGGAGCCCCCCCCCCCCGCCACACGCAGATAGTCGGCGGCGATCAGACCCCCCCCAGCAGGACATCCCCCTAGTGGGGAAAAAAGGGGGGGAAGTCTGGTCACCCTGGCTGCAATGTGATCAGTGCTGTGGGCTGGAGAGCCCCCGCAGCACAGATCACCGGTAAATTGCCCGGTCCTTACCATGCACAGACTCAACAGCGGTCTTTTAGGCTCTCACAACTTTTCTTGTGAAACACCTAAAAAATCTCTTGCTATTGTTCAAACAGCTGATATGAAATATTGAATTGACTTCTTATCAGTGTTATCAGCTGCTTGAACAATAGCAAGAGATTTTTTTTTTAGGTGTTTAACAAGAAAAGTTGCGAGAGCATAAAGCCCCATCTACATGATACGATTCTTTGTGTGATTCGATTATGATTCTATTTACGATTCGATTAAATCCGACATGTCCGATTGGGATTCGATTCCATTCGATTTGCCATTGTTTTGCAATGGAAAATCGAATCCCGATCGGACATGTCGGATTTAATCGGATCGTAAATGGAATCGTAATCGAATCGCACAAAGAATCGTATCTTGTAGATTGGGCTTAAAAGACAGCTCTTGAGTGTGTGTATGGGTCTTTAGACACTACCTGCCTGTTGTCTAAGCTTCAAGTCGTTGTCTAGACACTATTTTCTTGTTGTACAACAAGGTTTAACTCCTGGTCTTAGACGCCATCTGCCTGTTGTCTAACATGCAACTCCTTGTCTAGACAACTGATTGTGATGAAGTTTAATCCTTGGTTAAAGGGAACCAGAGACGAAGCACCCTTGTGTATTTTACCATGTATATCAGTAAGAACATTAGAGAAAACACTTACCATGCTGTCTGTTTCATCCTCACTGCTAAAAGTGTCTGTTATCAGCAGTCACAAGAATCCCAGACTGAGCAATTAAATCTGGCTTTGCTGGGAATGATTATTGCTGAGTCATTATAGCATAGCCACAAGGGGGCAGGCTTGGGCTTGAAATAACACCACAGAAGACAGACTAATGCTGGGAATACACGGTTCGTTTTTGCCTTCGTTTAAACCTTCGATTCGTTCGGTAAACGAATCGAGTGTTGAAAACGTATGTGAAAATAGTCATAATCTCATTATAGTTTCGATTAATAGACCCCAAAAACGAACGACTAGTGATCGAACATGTTTGATATTATCTCTCTTTATCCATCTAATCGAGCCATTGGTAGGCTTGATGGCTGTTCAGATCGATTATATATTCGTTTATGCTAGTCCGTCCCTGTAAAAAGGGATTTTCGTTTCGTTTCTTTGCAGCCTTCGATCATTGGAAAAACGAAACCATCAGAATCGAAAAAAAAAACGAAACCGTGGGTGGTGATATTAACCGTATGACCGATTATTTCGGGATCGAAAAGGACAAAAGGCACAATCGAAACGAAGGTTTAAACGAAGGCAAAAACGAACCGTGTATTCCCAGCATTAGCTATAATCTTTCTGTAGCAAAGCTAGACGGAGCAGCCTGACTTCTCAGTCGGGGATTCTTATCAGAGGTGATAACAGTCAGATTACACAGAGAACAATGAAACAAAGGGCAGATTAGGTGTTTACTGTCATGTTCCCACTGATTTATAAGGTAAAATACAAGAGGGTGCTTCATCTCTGGTTCTCTTTAAAGTTCCTTTTTAAGTTGCAAGAAATCCTCTACTTTTAGTTTATTGGTTTGTACTTGTTTTGTTTTTGAGGTTTTCACAGCTCTTTCCAAAATAACAATAGGTTAATTGGTTTCCTCCTAAAGCCTTGTATATGCTTATCAGTACTGTCGCCCAAAGACTCTTTGTCTCGGTTAACAATTTGGGTCCGAGTGCTGTACAGAGCGAAATATCTCTTGGTAAGTGGAGTGAAGGAGGAACACCATACACTGCACAACACATTGGCTTTGGGAGGAGGGTAACGGAGTGAGAAGAACATTTAGCTCAGGGGTGGGTGTGGCATGTAGGATCTTTATGTGATATCAGGAGTCTAATGTACAGACATTAGATTCTTGGCCATCATGGTTTTTGATAACAACCGAAGCTGTCAAGATGTGCATCCATGGCTTTTAACACAGGTATCCATCCAAGTGCAAGTCAGAGACACCCTAAAACACCCCACGCTGCTTGCAGAATAGTGGCGGCGGTTGCACTATCCAGGGAAGACCCGGTTCCCCCGAGATTGAGGACAGTTTTGCGAGTCTGCGCAGGCTAAGCACTGAATAAAGTGCTAATATTTTAAATACAAAATGAAAAATTATCTCCTAGTAGAAAACTTTTGAAGAAAAAGTGAATTGGATCAGGCTCTTAAGCTGGCCATACACTGGCCCGATTTGCGGGCGTTTCGAAAGCAGATTCGATCACTGGGATCGAATCTGCTGCCAATCGTTCGCGCTAAACGTACCCGCCGATCCGATTTCCTCCCGAAAACGGATCGGTCCGTCGATCGCGCCGTGCGGAAAAATAACATAGATCGGCCGCGGGTAGGGAGCGCGTTGCTAGCGGCGGCCGATCCGATCAGGTATACATTACCTGACGCTGGCTCCCGGGCATCTTCTCTGTGCTGCACCGCTCTGTTCCTGCTTCCATCCCAGCGTACATTAACTTCCTGTGTCACTCCAGTGACCAGGAAGTTCAAATAGAAGGCGCTCTACACAGTGTACGCTGGGATGCGGTGTGGGGTGCAGCTTTAGGTAATGTATACGGGGGGGGGGGGGGGGGGGAGACTGAAACCGATTCACAATCTGTTTGCAGTACAGGCAGCCATACGATCCCTCTCTGAACAGATTCAATCAGATAGGGATCTGTCAGCTGGTCGATCTAATGGCAAATCGACCAGTGTATGGCTACCTTTAATGTTTTATAGGACAACAGACGTGAGAGGGATATGGAGGCTGCCATATTTATTTCCTGTTAAACAATACCAGTTGCCTGGCAGTCTTGCTGATCTATTTGGCTGCAGTAGTGTCTGAATCACACCAGAAACAAGCATGCAGCTAATCTTGTCAGATCTGAGAATAATGTCAGAAACACCCGATCTGCTGCATGCTTGCTTAGGGGCTGTGGCTAAAAGTATTAGAGGCAGAGGATCAGCAGGACAGACAGGCAACTGGTATTGCTTAAAAGGACATAAATATGGACGCCCCCATATCGCTCTCGTTACAGTTGTCCTTTAACGTGACATTGTCACTTTAAGTTTCAGCAATCATTCACTATTGGCTGGGTATATAGGGGTGTGCCCGACGCGCAATTACGGCTGCAGCTTTTAGTGCAGGATGTAAGTCTCCTGTGCAGTAATCCTTAGTGTAGCCAGTTAGGACAAAAAAACACACACACATATATAAAAACTGTACCTAAACTAGGTACTTTAAAGAATAAACATAACATGTGTAATTGACATACAGTACATGTGCCACATTCTTGTACAAATTTGTTTCGACTTTATCTACTTTGAAAGAGGACAATGGGTGTTTCTAGAATCTAACCCAGCCTGTTACTGACATGCTCTATTGTACTTCGAATTGTAAAAGGAAAGCAAGATGGCCGCTGGGAGACATGAAGACCTCACACTTCCAGCTATTGACAGAAGTTTAGGCATTTGATGCTTCTGTAAAACTGGCAAATGTCTCTCCTCTTGAATAATAGCTGGAATCTGCTTACTAGAGGTCAGGGCCCCTTCTTCTTCTGCCAGCCTGATAAATATGACCCCAAGTGTTACCAGGCTTCATATGGCCAGCTTCACTTTTATCTCTGTCCAAGCTATTGTGCTTTAGCAGATGCATGCGTCTCAGCAAGGCTCCACCTGCACAAACTGGGTCAGGCAGCACAAGGGACCGTCATTGTTAGTACTGCATGACCTATAATGACACGATTCTATCCAAAACACGGAAACAGTGGGACGCGGGACTTGGACAATAGCATCCTGATGGTATAATGGGCAGAGAACATAGCATCGCAGGCAAAACTTTATTGACAAACCTCGACGTGCAGCAAAACATCATCCTCGACACCCACAGTGGTTTGTCCACAGTATGCAGGATTTGGACAATAACATCCTGATGGTATAATGGGTAGAGAACATAGCATCGCAGGCAAAACTTTATTGACAAACCTCGACGTGCTGCAAAACATCATCCTCAACACTCACAGTGGTTTTTCCACAGTATGCAGGATTTGGACAATAGCATCCTGATGGTATAATGGGTAGAGAACATAGCACTGCAGGCAAAACTTTATTGACAAACCTCGACGTGCAGCAAAACATCATCCTCAACACTCACAGTGGCTTGTCCACAGTATGCAGGATTTGGACAATAACATCCTGATGGTATAATGGGTAGAGAACATAGCATCGCAGGCAAAACTTTATTGACAAACCTCGACGTGCTGCAAAACATCATCCTCAACACCCACAGTGGTTTGTCCACAGTGTGCAGGATTTGGACAATAGCATCCTGATGGTATAATGGGTAGAGAACATAGCACCGCAGGCAAAACTTTATTAACAAACCTCGACGTGCAGCAAAACATCATCCTCAATGCCAATAGTGGTTTGTCAAATTCCGGTAGTCCACAGGAAATATCCACAGTATTCTTTTACTGCACAATGATCTCTATTCCCCACACATAAGACACCACTTCAACGAAGGATTTGGAGATAGGAGGAAGCTGAAGGGTGATTAAACTGCCATCTGCAAGTGCCCCTCTGCAGACTTTGTAATGACTTGCAGTTCCCTTTTTCACCTGTGGATGGTATCATGGATTCAGAGGACAGAGGACTTTCACCTTTCCACCAGCAGATGGCCTTTGCAGAATATGGACTTACTGATAGGTCACTGCAGGTGATATTTGAAGATTGGATATGTGGAAACTTTTTATCTCTCATGGTGTTTCCCATTAGCCTGGGAAATACTGTATTTTTGGGGGGATTTTGCAGAGATGTAGGGACCCCATCTTTGGAATCCAAGTCTAACAATATGTCTTCTACCTGCATGAGACATTTCGTGAAATTCAGACGTTGCTAACGGCCATGGCTGAGATTTATGTACGTCACCATCACTACCATTGAAATAGCCCAAATAAACAGGTTTTTGTGACCCTAGGCTATGACCTCTTCGGCCTAGGGGCCCGAAACTCACCAGTCATGTTCCCCCTAAGGGTCCCTACAATGCTAGAAAATTTGGTACTGCTAAGCCCTTGCCCTTTGAAAAGATGTGAGATTTTGGAAAGTGAAATAGGGAGGCAATGAAAGTCTATGGGGGATTTTACCAATTTTGGACCCCTGTAACTCTGGTTTGCAGAGATGTAGGGACCCCCCTCTTTGGAATCCAAGTCTAACAATATGTCTTCTACCTGCATGAGACATTTCGTGAAATTCAGACGTTGCTAACGGCCATGGCTGAGATTTATGTACGTCACCATCACTACCATTGAAATAGCCCAAATAAACAGGTTTTTGTGACCCTAGGCTATGACCTCTTCGGCCTAGGACTGCATTGAATGCGACCCACGCATTGTGCGCATTCTGGACAACACCAATTACTGGGTTTATACCCTTCTGGATCCACGGTACAAACACAATGTTCCAAAACTGCTTGAAGAAAGAGTCCGACAGGTCAAAATGGAAGAATACCAGCAGGCCCTTGTGGAGACTTTAAAGAGGAGATTGACATCCTCCCCCTCCTCTAGCCAGTTGTACGCCGACAGACTGACTTCCGCAAACCCAGGACGACCAGGAGGGCAGCAAACAACACAAGACGCAGCTAGTGCCCAAAAGGGAATGGTATCGGCAGTGTCCTTGGAGTGGGAAAATTTTCTGACACCCATGCAGCAGCACACAGAACAGCAAGCGTGCAGATCCACCTCCAACACCGATCGCCTGGAAAAGATGGTCAAGGACTACATGTCAGATGGCATAGCTGTGTTGAACAATCCATCTGCACCCTTCAACTATTGGGTATCGAAGCTAGACACCTGGCACAAACTGGCAATGTACGCAATAGAGGTGCTGGCTTGCCCGGCAGCCAGCGTTATGTCGGAACGCTGTTTCAGTGCTGCCGGGGGCATCGTCACAGATCGGCGTATCCGCCTCTCCACAGAAAATGCAGACCGTCTGACTCAAATTAAAATGAATCAATCCTGGATTGGAAACGACTACGCAACACTCCCGGACCCCAACCAAGTAACATGAACAATGAACATCTGTGATGGGTTAGCGTTTCCGGTCCCTGTTTATTAAACCTCTCATCTGTATTACATTTATGACTGCATGGCGACAAAATGCAAATTGCTATCCGCACGCTTCTTGTCCTCATGCAAGGCCTGGGTTGTTGTGTCTCAAAGCGTGGCCTTCTCCTCCTGCGCCACCCTCCTCCTGTTCCATCACGTGTGCTGCTGCTGGGTTAGCGTTACCGGTCCCTTTTCCTGGAACCTCTTATATGTATTACATTTATGACTGCATGCCAACAAAAAGCATGTTACCTGTGCAAAGAAAACAGACATTTCCCGCATTTAAAAGACAGTTTTCCCTTTGAAACTTTAAAATCGATTTTCTCAAAAACTATAAGCTCTTTTTGCTAATTTTTTTTTCCTCTTGTACCCACTCCCAAGGTGCACATACCCTGTAAATTTGGGGTATGTAGCATATAAGGAGGCTTTACAAAGCACGAAAGTTCGGGTCCCCATTGACTTCCATTATGTTCGGAGTTCGGCTCGAACACCCGAACATCGCGGCCATGTTCGGCCCGAACCCGAACATCTAGATGTTCGCCCAACACTACACGTGACCCGTTCGGCCAATCACACCGCTAGCCGAACGTTTGGGTAACGTTCGGCCATGCGCTCTTAGTTCGGCCATATGGCCGAACAGTTTGGCCGAACACCATCAGGTGTTCGGCCGAACTCGAACATCACCCGAACAGGGTGATGTTCTGCAGAACCCGAACAGTGGCGAACACTGTTCGCCCAACACTACCTGCTGGGTGAATGCTTCACTTTACCATTTATTACTAATGTTGGCTGTCCTCATTATTATCTGTATCCAAACTGCTCCTGATCGATCCCGTTGTCAGTTGGTCAGACAGGAAATTACATTGTGTACCCAGCATGATGTCCTACCATATTATTATACTGTATTGTGTGTGGCTGGGGGAGACCTTTCAGGAATACCCCCCTGGGTTTGCCCCTGCAAAGGGGGCATAATCCACAAGATGCCCCTTCCCCATGGATGCACCAGGTTTAGTATATATATTTTTTCCCCTGATTTTTGTCCTCTACACCTGGGTGCGCCTTATGGTCCGGAGCGTCTTATAGTCCAAAAAATATGGGTAATTATGCAACGCATATAGTGCTCCTCTTTACCTGTATCTTCCTTCTCCCCCTTCCTGTATCTGCCTTCTCTTTTTGAGGAACTATTGGGAAGTGTGGGAGGTCAGGGGTTAATTTCGAATGTCTAAAAGTATCACTGTATTTATTTTATTGAAGAAAAAAAAATGTAGATGTAATTTTACTTGCCGCTCCATTTCCTATGCGTAGTATTACTATGCTAAGAGGAAGCTCAGCGTGGACGGGCTTTGTGAATGGCGGTGGCGTCTCATGGATGGCTGGCTGCAGCCATTCACACGGGGAACTGTGTTCCCACCCATTGATCTCCCGGCTAACGAACGGCATGGCGGAGGAACGAGCGGGAGCACGCAGCAGTATCTCGTGCCGAGGGAGAGGAACTGGTTAAAGTGCGCTGCACCAAAATGTGATTTAAAGAGGAGCTGTTAGGTATAAGGTCTCAGAGAAAATAAACACATATATCAGTAGCTAAAGATTGGCTGTACTTACATTACATATGCATTTCACTGTCCACGTTTGGATTTCACAGAATTTGTATATAGTATTTGCAGAGAATGATGCTCCTGACAGCTCATGTCAGGCTCCATGTTTTTCTGTCAAATGTGTCATCATGTCCTGCCTGCTTCCTGATCACAGATAAGCTCGTACTTGAACAACACAGTGTGCAGTGAATATTAATGAGCCATGTGGCTAGGAACAATAGCTGACTCCTGCAGTGTACTCTGCCCGGAGATTTATCAGTGCTACGCGCTGGACTGATTACAAGCTGCTGTAACGTCTCATTAGCAGCCGAGGGGAGGGCCCCAGAATGCTTTGCAGTATAGTATGCGGCTTGCATCCTCTTGGGTTTTAACAGCCTTACTGATAAGCACACATCAAAGGTAACTGAGATTTTTATCTTCACTAATGGCTTTTGGGCTTCCTTCTAAACTGTTTAACACAGGAGATTAGAGGTTTAAATTAGCTTCTGCAGCCTGACAGTTACTCTTTAACAGAGTTATTTGGTTATTTTTTTCAATTTTTTTTTCAATTGACTTTTTCCAAAAGCTACAAGGTCTTTTTGAAGAAAACATTTTTGACTTGTTCCCAAAGAATCTAATTTCGCATTTTTGCATATTTGCAAAATTGTGAAACATGGTTACAGTTACACGTGAAATTAATTACAAATTTGCACTCATGCCCTGGATTAATTAACCTCCTGAGCGATAATCCCGAGCTGAACTCGGGGTATATCGCGCAGGAGGATTTCTCAGGCCCTGGTGGGCCGATTTGCATAATTTTTTTTTGTTACACGCAGCTAGCACTTTGCTAGCTGCGTGTAACTTCCGATCGCCGCCGCTCCGCCGCCGCTCGCCGTGCCGTGCAGTCCCCCCCTCCCCGACCCCTTGCGCAGCCTGGCCAATCAGTGCCAGGCAGCGCTGAGGGGTGGATCTGGACTCCCTCCGACGTCACGACGTCCATGACGTCGGTGACGTCATCCCGCCCCGTCGCCATGGCGACCGGGGAAGCCCAGCAGGAAATCCCGTTCTGAACGGGATTTCCTGCTTACTCTGATCGCCGAAGGCGATCGGAGTGGGTGGGGGGATGCCGCTGCGCTGCGGCTATCATGTAGCGAGCCCTGGGCTCGCTACATGATTTAAAAAATAAAAAATTTAAAAAAAATAGTGCTGCGCCACCTCCTGGCCGATATAATTGTATCGCCCAGAGGGTTAAAGGACAACTGAAGAGAGAGGTATATGGAGGCTGCCACATTTATTTCATTTTATGCAATACCAGTTGCCTGGCTCTCCTGCTGATCCACAGATCCTGCAGATCAGGCATTTCTGATATTATTGCCGGATCTGACAGGATTAGCTACACCCTTGCTCTTGGTGTGACCCAGAAACTACTGTAGCCAAATAGATCAGCTGGGCTGCCAAGCAACTGGGATTGTTCAAATTGAAATAAATATATATATTTTCCATACTCATCCTTCTTGACCTGTAATCAGCATTTGATACTGTCGCCCAAACCTTACTCCTACAAATACTTTCAAATGTAGGAATAAAGGGCCTCGCTTTCACATAGTTATCTTCCTACTTCTCTGGAAAGTCCTTCACAGTCTCCTACTCAGATCAGATCATGCTTTGTCTGCCGGGGTTCCTCAAGGCTCTGTCCTTGGTCCCCTCCTCTTTTCCATCTACATGCACGGTCTTGGTGACTTAATCAACTCATTCGGGTTTCAATACCACCTGTATGCAGACGATACACAACTGTACCTCTCGGCCCCAGACCTTAACTCCCTCCTCAAACGTGTTCCTGACTGCTTGTCTGCTATATCCTCCTTCATGTCCTCTCGCTTCTTAAAACTTAATATGAGTAAAACAGAACTAATCATTTTTCCACCATCTCTATCCACCTCTCTGCCTGAACTAACAATAAATGTTAAGAACACTCCCATAACTTCACTTCCCAAAGCACGGTGCTTGGGGGTATTATTCGACTCATCTCTCTCTTGTATTCCTCATGTTCACTCAATAACCAACTCCTGCCATCTCCAACTCAGAAACATATCTCGCATCCGACCTTTTCTCACTCAGACACAACTAAAATGTATGTTAACACATGCTCTTATAATATCTCGTCTGGACTACTGCAACATACTTCTTTGTGGACTACCTTCTGACAGACTGGCCCCGCTCCAGTCGGTACTGAACTCAGCTGCTCGTCTCATTCATCTCTCCTCTCGATCTTCCTCTGCCGACCCTCTCTGTCAAGCTCTTCACTGGCTGCCAATTAACCAGAGGATCCAGTTCATACTCCTAACCCTAACCTACAAAGCTTTCCACAACCTCTCTCCCCGGTACATATCCTCGCTTATTTCCAGATATAAACCCAATCGCAATCTCAGATCTGCACATGATCTTCTGTTGTCCTCCTCTAGAATTACCGCCTCACATTCACAAGATTTTTCCCGTGCTTCACCCCTCCTCTGGAATGCCCTCCCACAACACATCCGTCACTCGCCAACCTTTGTTACCTTTAAACGCTCACTTTAACCAGTTCGGCCTATCTGGACGAACTTACTCGTCCGGATAGGCTCTGCTGCTGCCGCCGCGTGGTGCGCACGATCGGGCGCACTCCTGCGCCTGCCGTTAGCCCCCCGATTAGTGAAGGTGAATAATAAGTCCCCCAGAGAAATACCGATGCTTTCTATTCAGAGAGCGCGGTATTTCTGCCCCCAGGAAACATCACCTTCTTCTTTTTAGTTCCTGGATGCGAGATCGTTCGCATCCAGAACTTTCACTGTGCCCATCTTGTGGCCAAATAGTAAACTGCACCCACATACATTTTTATTAAACAATTATGTTATTTTACATGCAAAATTAGCTGTTTTCCTCCCACACCAAAGATTACCCAAATACATTTTTTATTAAAAAAATGCAATAAAAAAAAATACAATCTGGGCATTAAATCGATTTTGTGTAATCCATTCATAATTTTGTGTAATTTCTGCATAATCTATCAATTTTAGAGGCTAACGGCAAAGCCCCATATATGCTACATATGTTAAGAAAAATGGTAGGAATGAGGCAAAAAAAATTTTTTTCAAAAAGACCTTATAGTTTTTTGAGAAAATTGATTTAAAAAATGCGAAGGAAAAATATTTTTTTTAACTTTTAGTATAAAAAACATTTCTACTTTGCATTTTTAAAATCGCTTTTTTCAAAAACTACAAGGTCTTTTTGAGAAATTCTTTTATCTTGCCTTGTCCTCACTAGTCCACTTAAAGCGGATCCGAGATGAAAAACTAACTATAACAAGTAACTTGTCTATATATCTTATCTAAAGTGTAGATAGTTTATACAGCAAATCTACCTGCAAACAGCTTCAATAAAATATGATTATTTCTTCCTGTGATACAATGACAGCAGCCATGTTGTTTGTAAACATTACACACAGGCAAGCTTATCTGCATCTTCGGCCCTCAGCCTGTGAAAAAAAACTAATCCCCCCCCCTCCTCCTCCCTCCGCCTCTGAAATCTCTGGCTAGTAATACCTCCCCCTCCTCCTGCCCATGAGCCCTTCCTACTGTCTGAAAATGCCAGGGCCCTCTGAAAATCTGTGGGCAAGGCTTGTTTTGTTTCTAGGGAGTATTAAAACAAAAACAAAAAAGTATTTGGCTTGAGGAATGCCCTATAAACTATAGGAAAGGAACACAATTATGCAATGAGTAAAGTTCATTTCGGATCCACTTTAACATAGGTAGCAATTTTTGTAACGGTAGCCTGCATGGGGCTTTGCTATTAACTGCTAAAGTCAGCATAATTTATGAGAAAATTAAAGGGACTCCGAGCTAAAAAAATAAACAAAATTGTACTTACCTGGGGCTTTCTGCAGCCCACCAAAGGTCAGGAGGTCCCCCGGCGTGGTCCTGGCTCCTCTCCTGGTCCCTCCGCCGCATACCGCACCGCCGTGCTGGGCTCCCACTTCCTGAACCGGGACGCAATTTGCCATCACGGCGCCGGCATGACAGTACTGCGCATGCGCGATTTACTGCGCATGCCCAGTTCTGTCACGCTGGCCGCCGTGATGGTATGCGGTGGAGGGACCGGGAGAGGAGCCAGGACCATGCCGGGGGACCTCCCGACCTACCGTGGGCTGCAGAAAGCCCCAGGTAAGTACCAATTTTGTTTATTTTTAGAAGTCAGGGTCCTTTTAAGCGACATTGCAAAATTACTGTTCCCGATTACGTTTAGAAATAAAATTAATGATTAGTTATGATTATTAATTATAATTTTACCCAAAATGTGGCATTACGATTTTGAATCATAATTGCAAATTACACTGCAACATTTTTGCTCATCACTGCTAAAAACAGTGCATCATGAACTAGAATTCCCATTGATCGTTGAGCGCAGCACCTCGGCCGGCCTGATCCGCCGTTGGGTGGCGAGAGCGCGGCGTTACGCCTGTGAAGGTGACTGCGCTGGCTGGATTATGTAGGCGATTGAATGGCCTCTTCGCAAATGAAAGAAAACAATGAAGAGGAATGAGATGCATGGCGGTGTGAGGAGGCAGCCCATCCATATGAAGCAGGCTTTATTGTGCCTTGCTTCCAGCAGAGATGACAGCTTCCTAATGCCCATGCTGAAGGATGCCGCTTTCCCTTGGCACTGGCAGGCAGGGTTCTCAGCCCAGCGGAGCAGCATAGAGAAGCAGAGAGCGTCTCAATGTCACTGCTGCAGAGCAGATCACCACTGGCGCAGTACAAGTGCTGGGGGGTTCACAGAAGCAATTCATCATACCCCACACTACATCTATAACACATCATGTAGTCACCGCAGGTGTTGGGGAGGAGCACTTAAAGAGGACCTGTAGTGAAAATAACATTATGAATAGAATGGCTTTTTTTTGATAATATTAATTTATAGATGATTAAGTTAGTGTTGTCTATTGAAAAATCTCTCCTCTCCCTGATTTACATTCTGACATTTATCACTGGTGGTGATATCTTTAGTGCTGCTAGGTGATCTGTACGGAATGTTAGTTACTGAGAGTTCTTTGCACAGAGGTAGATATTGGTCTATCGAAAAAAGGCGCACAGAAATGTGGGCACCCAGGAATGGCGTTAGTAAAATATCAGTATTTACCTAATGCCAATTTTACTATTAAAGCATAAAATATCAGTATTAAATACCGATATTCTATCTGCCTGATGCCTAACCCAACTCCCCCCCCCCCTCCCCGCACAAACTACCTGCCCGATGCTTAACCCTAAACAACACCCCTCACAAACTACCTAACACCTGACCTACTCCCCCTTCCCCCTTCCCGCACAAACTAACTGCCTGGTGCCTAACGTTAACCCACCCACCCACAAGAAAAAGGAAACATAAGTTTTCATTCGCCGCTATAGGTGCCTGTAGACATTGCAAATTTTTCTCGCACTGCACCTGTGCAGTACGCTCCCGGCGACAGGACAAGCATGACCAGAGCTGGACAGGCGCAGTTTCCACCGACTTGCAAGTCGGCGATAATGAAACTTAGCTGCGGCGGGGGACCGGAGGATTGTCCTGCCATAGCGCCGCCAAAGGGCAGAAGCCCCAGGTAAGTGAAACTCTCTTTTTTTGAAGTCATTACAGGTTTCCTTTAGATGTCATAAAGCAGAGTTCCCCAATCCTGTCTTCAAGGCCCACCAACAGTACATGTTTTGCAGCAAACCACAAACATACACAGGTGAGGTAATCAGTGTCTCACCAGAGCCGATTACCTACCTCTGTGGATTTCCACAAAACATGCCCTGTTGGTGGGCCTTGAGGACAGGGTTGGGGAACACTGTAAGAACTTTGTCGCTAATACATTCACATCCATAACCAGGGATGAGAATTCCCACAGCATTCTGATTTCCTAGCATCCTATCAGAAATTGGACCAATCCAGTGGCGTAACTACAATTCATGGGGGCCCCCAGCAAAACTTTGATGGGGTCCCTCCCAGTGTTCACACCCCTCGACTTCCCTTGGTGCCCTTCACGGCCTGGAGGCCCATCTCACAAGGGTCATAAAACAAGTGTGATCATCATTATTGTCACACCCATAACAAGTGTAGCCACAAAACCCCTGATCTGAAGTATAGTCTCCTGTGTCGGAGGAAGAGAAGGTTAGAAGTTGGGGGCCCCCCACAGCTCTGGGCCCCCCTGCAATCGCAGGTGCTGCTCACCTCTAGTTACACCCCTGGACCAATTAGAGAATCAATATTATACTGCGGAAATCGAATACAGGTAGTCCCCGGTTAACAAACGAGATAGGGACTGAAGGATTGTTCCTAACCTGATTCCGTTCTTAAGTCGTAACACTGCACCTTCTCTGTCCCCTGTGCTTCCAGTGTCCCCCTCTGTGTCATCTCTGCCTCCCTCTGTGTCTCCTTGTGTCTCTATTGTGCCTCTCGTGCCCCCTAAAGCAGAGTATGTGCAGCAGAAGCCACTACAAGTCTCACCTCATCCATGGCAGCTCCGGGCCAATCAGCGACGTCCTCTCGCCCTTCACCATTCCTCCCAGCGGCTTCCCTAGTAGCATCGCGTAATGATGCAATCAGAAGGAGCCGCGGGGGCTCTTTTTGATTGCATCATTACGTGACGCTAGGGAAACCGCTGGGAGGAACATTGAAGGGAGAGAGGACGCCGCTGATTGGCCCGGAGCCGCCATCGATGAGGTGAGACTTGTTGCGGCTTCCGCTGCGCATACTCTGCTTTAGAAAAGGGGGAACAAGAGGTAGTCCCCGGCTGCGTGACGTCACCGCGGCAGATCGTCAGGCGTTCGTATTGGCGGGTCGTTCGTAAGGCGGGCGTTCGTAAGCCGGGAACTACGTGTAACTGTGTACATTTTAGGCCAAACAGAAGACTTAGATGTATAACGACAATTAGACAATGCAGTAAGTTTACCGTGGCTGCCAATCAGAAATGTGGATTCGCAAAATATATATATTTTAAATAACTAACTTCATACCTCCCAACTTTTTGAGATACGGAAGAGGGACACTTTATAGCAGGCCCCTGCCACACCCCTAACCACGCCCCCACCGCACCCCTTGTCATGCATATCACAAAGAATTCAGAATCAAAAGATGTAGTTTTATTATTCATACCACGCTGGTCCTCTCTATCATCATTAGTTTTTCTTCATTTTAACATTTGAAAATAAGAAATATATCAATTTAATTGATGAGAATAGAGTTTAGAGCAGGCATGGGCAAACTTGGCCCTCCAGCCGTTAAGGAACTACAAGTCCCACAATGCATTTGTCTTTATGAGTCATGACTGTGGCTGTAAGACTCCTGCAATGCATTGTGGGACTTGTAGTTCCTTAACAGCTGGAGGGCCAAGTTTGCCGATGCCTGGTTTAGAGTCAATAAAACACATTTTTCAGTAGAAAAAAATACAAATATTAACACAGATCTGTACATCAGTGTTGCCAACCGTCAGTAAATTTACTGACTGTCAGTAAAAAAATCAACAAATCTGGGCTGTCAGTAAAGTCCATGAAAAACTTTGTGGTGTCAGTAAAAAAACCTCTACTGCTTATAAGTTCATGTATCACTGTGGAATGTACACTGCTCTAGCTAAAGGTGGCCATACATCTGTAGACTTGCGGCCGATCGACCATCAGATAAGACAATTATTATCGATATTATAAAAATCGGTGCCACCAAAAGCATGCCTTATTGGCAATCAAACCAATTTCGGGCCAAAATGTATCAATCGGACATGCTGGAATATCTCAGGTTGGCATGCTCGGTCAGGTGTGCAGTAGTAAGGGCTGCGATAATGGACAACAAATGTGACAGAACCCCCTGGTCGCATCCCCCAAATGCCATGCATTATTACTTAATCTGTCCGGTGTTCGCCACTGCACTCTTTTTCCTCATTCGCGCCCCACGTGGTTGCCAGTGTATTGCACGTGGGGTGCATGTGTGATATATCTAATTAATTACAGTAATATTAGATGTCAGTAAAAATAGTGTTCTGCCAGTAAATTTTTTCATGCTTTGTCAGTAAAAATGTATTTCCGAGGTTGGCAACACTGCTGTACATTAGTCCTGAAAGAGGGACAAATGAGGAGTAAAGAGGGGCAGGGATCTCAAAGAGGGACTGTCCCACCAAAAGAGAGACAGCTGGGTGCTCTGACTAACTTTATTGACAAAAATAACAAACAAACAACATTCTGCATAGATTGGAAAGTCTGAACTCCGTGAAAATAGGAAATAGTTCTGGGAAAGAGGAAATGCATTGGATCAGAAATCAGAATTTGCGACTAACCCTACCCACACGCATACAGCTTGTTTTGGCTTCCATGGAGTTAACAGGAGTTGCATAAAAAAGAAACAGTCACTCTATCACCGATACATAATCTGACAGCCGGGAACACACTGATCCCCGTGCATGAGGGAGAGTATACCATGCTGCGTCTGCATAGCAAGGGGATAATAAATGACCTTTTATCTATATGAGCATATAATGCTTGCCTACACCATCCCAGACTCACAGCTCCGGGCAATGTAAGCGGCAACAGGGAGATTTATGGAAATGCAACCTTTATGCGTCTCACCAGGCAGCCAGCCACGCACATTTCCACTCTGAGCCCCACCAGCGAAAAATTCAGAAAACTTCCTGGATGCACCCCGAGAGTCAAAACTTTTCTGGAGGTGCCTTAAAGGGACTCCGAGGAGTGCCCAAATTTAAAAGAATACACTTACCTGGGGTTTCTTCCAGCTCAGGGTAGGCGGCGAGGTCCCACGGCGTCCTTCCTGGCTCGTCTCCTTCAGCCTCCGTTTTCAGCGTCACCCGGGCCTGGTGTCGGCCGGCTCTTCCTGATTAAAGATGTAATGCGTCCTCACACCAGCCGCTTCGCGTCATCACGGCGCCCGGCGTGACAGGTCTGCACATGCACGGGTTTTCTGCGCATGGTCAAAACCTGTCATGCCGGCCGTTGTGATGACGCTAAGCGGCCGGCGTGATGACACATTGCGCAGGGGCGTACCTTGAAGCCCCCGGGCCCCCCTGCAGGGCCAGCTCGGGGACTTTTTGGGGGCAGGAGGGGTCGCAGCATAAGAGGAGAGCTGTGGCCGCAGATCGGTGGGGAGGGGGGATATCCCCCCCCCCTCCCTCACCTTGGGCTCTCCTCTTAGCGCTCCCCTCCTGCAATCAATCATTGGTGGTGCTCGTGGCAGCTGCGGCGGCGGCAGGCAAGCTGAGCACAGCACATAGCTCCTACTGGCCGGTCTCCGATCACAGTGCTTTATGGAAACAGGAAGTTCTATGAAGCTCTTAGTAATCTGAGGCCAGAAGGAGGTATGTGCTCAGCTTGCCTGCCGCCACCGCGGCTGCCACGAGCACCACCAATAATTGATTGCAGGAGGGGTGCGCTAAGAGGAGAGCCCGAGGTGAGGGAGGGGGGGAATTTCCCCCCTCCCCACCAATCTGCGGCCACAGCTCTCCTCTTATGCTGCGACCCCTCCTGCCCCCAAAAAGTCCCCGAGCGGGCCCTAGGGGGGCCCCAGGCCCCCCGCGACGGCAGGGGTCGCATCCCCTATTGGTACGTCAGTGACGTTGCGTCATTAATTGGGTGTCGCTGGGTGACGCTGAAAACGGGGGGCCGGCAGAGGCTGAAGGAGACGAGCCAGGAGGACGCCGCGGGACCTCGTTGCCTACCCTGAGCTGGAAGAAGCCCCAGGTAAGTGTATTCTTTTACATTTGGGCACACCTCGCAGTCCTTTTAGAGGACACCCGAGGTGAAAATAAACTAATGAAATAAACAATTGTATTTATCCTCCTCTTCCTTCTCCTAAAAATGACTTTTTAAGATATTCCACGGTTTTATTTAATATTTATATCTACTTTTTAAGTTTTTACTGTTTTATTATTTTTGCTCAACGACACATTCATTGAAGTATGCCAGAGCTAAAATCTATGATCTTGTGACACCTTTTATCTCTTTCCTGCTCTCAGAAGCCATTGTCTGCTAGTAAAGTGTTTTATAGTTGTAATTTCTTATCAGTGAGGGTCACACTGTAGTCTGACCCAGTCCTGACTCAGACAGGAACTGCTTCTTACATACCGGATGTTTAACTCTTTCAGGCAGAGAAAGAAAAAAAGGAGCACAGCACAGTTATTTGTGTGCTAGCCTAGGCACTGTACATACCCATGTCTATATCATCATGTCACACGTTACTTCGAGTATCCTTTAAAAGACAACCGTAGTGAGAGAGATATGGAGACTGCCATATTTATTTCCTTTTAGGGCTCGTTTCCACTATCGCGAATCTGCATGCGTCCAACGCATGCAGATTCGCACATGTAATGCAAGTGAATGGACCTGTTTCCACTGTAGCGTTTGCGTGGTGCGTTTTTATGAGCGGTGAAAAAACGCACAAAAGAGCCAATGAATTCGCCTGCTAGTGGAATGCATGTGAATCGCCGCTAATGTATTTAATAGGTAAATCGCATGCGTTTTTTTACGCGTTATTTTACGCGATTACGCATGCGATTCCGCATAGGAACCAATGTAAATTAACACAGGCAGTGACATGGTTAAAAACGCACATAGCCTAACCTATGCGAAATCGCATGCGTAATCGCGTAAAATAACGCGTAAAAAACGCACCTGCATGCGATTTTTTCTGCGGTGGAATCCAGGCGATTCCGCACCGCTACAGTGGAAACAAGCCCTCAAGCTATCCTGCTAATCCTCTGCCTCTAATACTTTGAGCCATAGACCCTAAACAAGCATGCAGCATATCAGGTGTTTCTGACATTATTGTCCATAACTCCCAACTGTCCCTCTTTTGGAGGGACAGTGCCTGTTTGGGAACCATGTCCCTCTGTCCCCCTTTTCTTCCTCATTTATCCCTCTTTCAGGACTCATGTGCAGAATGTAAACATACGTATTTTTCTATTGAAAATGTGTTTATCTGACTCTAAACATTACCACCTTTAAAGTGATAGATTTCCTATTTCCATATGTTAATATAAAGGAAAATAAGCAAGGATAGAAAGGACCAGAGTGGTTTGAATTATAAAACAACATATTTTTCTTATACAATCTTTGTGGTATGCATGACTAGGGGTATGATTAGGGGTGTGCCGGGGGCGTGACTTACATGTCCCTCTGTCTTACCTCAAAAAGTTGGGAGGTAGGTTATTGTCAGATCTGACAAGATTAGGTGCATTCTTGTTTCTGGTGTGATTCAGACACTACTGCAGCCAAATAGATCAACAGGACAGCCAGGTAACTGGTATTGTTTAACTACCTAACAACCGCCCCACGCCAATGGGCGTAACCACGACGGCAGCCCCAGTACCGCCTAACGCCAATTGGCGGCTACTGCAGTAGATCATGCGCAGGCTGTGCGCGCGTCTCCTGCTTGGGGGGCGGAGCTCCGCCCCGCCTTCAGTTTCCGAGCGGCGGAGACTGTTAGACGGCGAAGCCGCCTTTTTTCAGTTAGTACAGATAGCTGCGATCAGAAGCAGCTCTGTACTGGGTACATTCCCCCTGGGGCACTAGAGAGCGATCGGCTCTCATAGGGAGAAGCCTATGACAGCCGATCGCCATGATTGGCTGGTTGGGGGGAGGGAGGGGTTTGGGAAAACAAATAAATCAATGAATAGTAAAAAAAAATAAAAATATAAAGAGATGTCAGCCTCTATATTCTTTCATATATTTAGTTATAAGGCTCCAGTGGGAGAGTGAAATTAAACTTATGAACCATTTCAGCCACTTTTTAAAAAAAACAACATCGATAAATTCTTTGTAGGTTTGGGAGATCTATCGGAGAAGAGGGGGGCTGCCTGTGGTTTAGGAGGAGGAGTCAGACTATAAGACTAGCCTGCGTAAGACAGGTGCTCTTTTGCACAGTCCTCCCCAGCAGGTCTCTGGCAGAGCAGCCGTACCCCTGGGACTGCTTACATAGAACACATCACATCCTGTCTCTGTGACTTTCAGGCAGGGCTGTGAGCTGTTAATTACCCACGTAATAGACTGACTGGCAGTAAGACCAATTGCCGTTACTAAAGCCCCCTCTGTCTCTAGAAATAGGCTCTCGAGGCTGATGGGATTTCTGCGCTATCTGAATAGCTGCATTATGCCCGGCTCCATTTCAGCTGCTTATCAGTTATTAAAAGCCAGATCTGGACTCCCTCATTATCTACCAGAGGCTTGGCGGAATTACCCCTTTCGCAGAGGCTAATAGCTCTGATTAGGGGGATGAGCTCCCTTTCCGCGGCTTGCAGAGATCTCCGCGCAGCTGTGTGGTGTGTATGCAAGGCGCGTGCCTGCAGGAAGGGCAGAGGGCGCTATCGCTGCAGGGCCCAGGAGGTCAGGAGGCCCTGTGCTATGACTGTTGCATTGCCTGTTTCCACTTACAATACATTCTGCGCTAGAAAAAGCACTTTTTTCCCTCTTCTCCTTTTATATGCCCAGTTTTGGTACTTTTATGTGTTTAAAGTGGAGCTGAGCTCTTGCACAGGACAGCAAGAAAGCATAGAGAAATGCACCCTGTATGTATTTAGAGAGTTTAGCCTGTCTAATTCCCCCTCATCTGTCACTAATCACAAGTTGCAATTTAATCTCTCCCCGTGTCAGCTGAGTGCCACGGCAGATACGCTCATTTGAAAGCACAGGATGTTAACACTATGTCTGCTTCCATGAAGGCAGGAAGTAGACACACTGTAGATTTATTGCAGGAGTTCTGTGGGCTGCAACAAAGAAATGTTTTCCTTTAAAGATTATTATGCTGTTGCTTATCTTTTAGAGCAGAGAGGAAGAAGTTCTGCGTTCAGATCCGCTCTAACCACTTCAGCATTACGCTATTGGAAATCTACATCCTGTTTGTGGACATTAGTTTCTGACGTGACGTAGATTTTCATATCAGTGGTTCCACAAGGCCCAGATTTACATCCTAGAGGAATTTACATCATAGACTTCACCCTCCATGCACCTACACACCCCGGCTGACCTGCACCTCCAATGTGCCGGCTGTCCCAGCTGTCACTTCTCCCTTACTTCTCTTGCCTGTCCTCCTTGGTAGCTACAGGTGCTCCTTAGCAATGAAGGGAGATCTTGTCAGTGGAATGTAGAGAGCTGGGTGAGTAACCTCTCATTTACACTCTGCTTGGGACTCTGCATTGGCAAGGCGGGAGGAAGGAGCTCAGGGAGGGAAGTGAGCCGCCTTTCCATCATCAGGCGCCTGTAGGCACTGGCCTACAGTGCCTTACGGTAAATACGTCCCATCCCACTATTATTATTATTTTATTTATATAGCACCAACATCTTCTGTAGCGTTGCAGAAAGTATAGGAAGGAGCACAGATACATAAGCAGTTAAGAAAAAAAAAAAAACTCTGTGCAATCAGGACCTCCAGCAATACAAATACATACATAGCTCATGAGTGGTTTGAGACATCACCAATACTGGGACATGTTCATCTGATAGATTACAGCAGAATAAGAAACACTAGGAGGAGGTCCCTGCCCTTGTGAGCTTACAACCTAGAGCAGGCATGGGCAAACTCGGCCCTCCAGCTGTTAAGGAACTACAAGTCCCACAATGCATTGCAGAAGTCTGACAGCCACAGTCATGACTCATAAAGGCAAATGCATTGTGGGACTGGTTGTTCCGTAACAGCTGGAGGGCCGAGTTTGCCCATGCCTGCCCTAGAGGGTAGGGAGGTGGAAACACTAAGAGGAAGTCCCTGCCCTTGTGTGCTTACACTCTAGAGGGTAGGGAGGTGGTAACAGTAGGGGGAGGTCCCTGCCCTTGTGTGCTTACAGGTGGAGACACTAGGAGGAGGTCCCTGCCCTTATGAGCTTACAACCTAGAGGGTAGGGAGGTGGAGACACTAGGGGGAGGTCCCTGCCCTTGTGAGCTTACAATCTAGAGGGTAGGGAGGTGGAGACACTAGGGGAGGTCCCTGCCCTTGTGAGCTTACAGTCTAGAGGGTAGGGAGGTGGTAACAGTAGGGGGAGGTCCCTGCCCTTGTGAGCTTACAATCTAGAGGGTAGGGAGGTGGTAACAGTAGGGGGAGGTCCCTGCCCTTGTGAGCTTACAACCTAGAGGGTAGGGAGGTGGAGACACTAGGGGGAGGTCCCTGCCCTTGTGAGCTTACAGTCTAGAGCAGTGGTCCTCAAACTAAGGCCCTTGGACCGAATGCGTCCCCCTGAGGCTCTTTTACCGGCCCCCACACACACAAAATGTATTACTTACAGATGCGGTTAGCTACATCAAATATTGGTGGTCCACATATAGAATAGCAGTCCTGGTACCACCCATCCACATGGAAGCCAGAAAGCAGTGATTCGCTGGTTTCCAATCAAATTCCACATCAGGTGACACCGCTGTCCAATCAGACTGCAGGTGGTCACCTGGGTATGCTTCACTGTCTGGCCCGCAAAGACTTCTACATCATTTCATGCATACTCCGGCCCCTCAGCAGTCTGAAATAGGTTGACCCGGCCCTCGACCCAAAACGTTTGTGGACCCCTGGTCTAGAGGGTAGTGGGGTGGAGTCACTAGGAGGAGGTCCCTGCCCTTCTGAGCTTACAGTCTAGAGGGTAGGGGGGTGGAGACACTAGGAGGAGGTCCCTGCCCTTGCCAGCTTACAACCTAGAGGGTAGTGGGGTGGAGTCACTAGGAGGAGGTTCCTGCCCTTCTGAGCTTACAGGCTAGAGGGGGTGGAGATATTGGGGGAGGATACACAGAAGTTAGCGGATGAGGCTGTGAACCTCCAAATCTACTTATAGCAAATTATAGGCTTCCCCCTTGAATGTCGACATTTCGGCCCCCAAATGCCTCTGGTATGAGGCGTTCTGCACATGACGGCATCATGCGACAGGGAATGCGCGTGGCAGGACTGGCCCCGACTGGAAAACTTTCCGGGTGAATTGCGGACGATCCAGGTGGCAGAAGAGATGGGTGAGAGAGTGATCAGCCTGGAGGGGGCTGGAGGAAGCCCCAGGTATGTATATTTTAATTTTATCTGATACACTTTATGGCCAGCCTAAAACTTTAAAGAGGAACTGTATTCAAAATAACACAATGAACAAAATTGCTTTTTCTTTTACAATATTCCTTTACTTATTTACTCAGTGTTTGCCCATTGTAAAATCTTTCCTCTCCCTGATTTACATTCTAAAATGTATCACAGGTGGAGACATCTTTAGTCCTGTCAGGTGATCTTTGCAGAGTGGTCGTTGAGAGTTTTAAAGCCAGTAGTAAAGATCTCTGGTTTCCCAGAATGCTCTTGGAGGAGAATTCTGCATAAGAAACAGCCTAGGCTGCGGGACCACAATATACCACCATATAAATCTATAAGAAGTGTTTCTGATGCTAAAACCAGGATATTTAACATACGAGTGGGTATCCTGATTAATTTTCTGCATTCTACTACACATTTTTATGGTTCCTCTTAAGTATTCTGATTGTAACAGCATCGCCAGTGGCATAACTAATGAACTGTGGGCCCCGATGCAAGTTTTACATTGGGGCCCCCCAAAGCACTCTATACATAACAATTGATACGGCGCACCAAACCTGCCAATGGCAACTACAAAGTCAGAGGCGCAAGAAGGGGGTGGGGAACCGTTTGTTAATGATTACCACTGTTCAAAGTATCCATAGAAGTGATTATTATGAGCACAGGACCAATAGAGAGCTAATACTGAAGTTGAGGCAGGGCCCCTCGGGGACCCACCGGCCCAAGGGCCCCAATGCAGTTGCAACCTCTGCACCCCCTATTGCTACACCCCTGAACATCACTGGGCTGAGCTGAGAAGCTAAGCTCTGCCCCATCAAAGAAATCTGCCCTGGCATTTTTCCCCTGATGCTGTGCAAAGCATGATGGGATTTCTGATGTTGTTGTTCTCGTTGCCTAGCAACTTGGAGGGGTGATCAGCACACAGGACAGTTGGAACTGAGTCTCATGCTCCCTGTCACCTCCTTTCAACCAAAAAGATGCCTGCCCCCTATGAAATCACAAGCATTGGCCTGTTCTTTTAAACAGGGTGTATATTACCTATCTATTTTAATTAACTTAATGACAGTACGTTTGTTTAGGCTGAAGTTCCTCTTTAAGCAGCAGCATAATAACCTTTAAAGAAAAACATGTCTTTGTTACAGCTGATACAAATCCTGCAAAAAAAAACAACTCTGTAGTGTGTCTACTTCCTGCTTTCATGGAAGCAGACATAGGGTTAACATCCTGTGCTTACAAATTAGCTGTTCTGCTGAGGCTGCCAAGATTCTGGAGCTGACACCGCTGAGAGATCAAATTACACTTGTGATTACTTACAGATGAGGGAGAATTAGACAGACTCCTCTCTCTAAAAAAACACAGTGAAATTCTCTCTATGTTCCTTGTATCCTGTGCAAGAGTTCAGGTCCGGTCTAACAAAAATGTATTTTTTTTGTAAAAATTCATTTGACCTGTGACAAGCCTGCAAAATAAGCGAGCGCAGAGCGCTGACACTGGCGTGGCACCCCCCTCGAGGATAGCCACACAGCTTTGCTCAGATACCATCCCCCGGTGCCCCCGTTTACCTCTGGCTCGCTGCCTAGACGCTCTCTTCTACGCCTGTTTTCTGGCTGAGTTCATCGCACAGCTCCACACGGGCACAGAATGGCGGACTCCAATGAAAGAGGAATGCCGCGATGCATTAAATCACAGCATCCCTCAGGTTACGGTTTTTGGCGTTTATTTTCGAAACAACTTTTTTTCCTCACTTATAATCAGCATTAAAGAGAAACTGTAGTGAAAACTTTATAATGAATGCAATTTACAATATTCATTTGTAGATTATTTAGCTAGTGTTTTGCCCATAGTAAAATCGTTCCTCACCCTAATTTACATTCTGAAATTTATCACTGGTGATGACATCTTTAGTTCTGCCAGGTGATCAGTGAGAAATGTTTGTTACTGAGAGTTCTATGCACAATTTAATTTTTTTTTAAATTCGTTTGAAAATCGATGTTAGTATGGCAGGCTTTGCCATTTTTTGCCGAAGTGATAAGGTAAGGCTAGCTAGTTCAGCAATGATAAGAACCAAATATAAACATCACAAACAAAACTCAGAGGCTTTTGAGCAGAGCAGATTGATGGTGCTATTATTGAAGGAAAGTTACCTAAAGATGTACTTGGCTAGTTTGCTGGCAAGCTTTACGCCTTACTTGCTAGCAAGCTGCCCCTGTGTGGACAGATCACAGACAAATCATTCCATCTCCCAGCCTGTGTCTGATGACTCTACAAGCAAGGGGAGGGGGGAGAGGAAAGAAGCCGCAGGGAGAGAAACACTGTGGGTGTAATTCCTTATCTTAGTAGCTAAGCATTGCTGGAGACTAGTTCTTGTATTTTACATACAGAAAGTTTAGAATTAGGATTATTATCCTGATTAAAATGCAAGCTCTAGTTTATTGGCTATTTTAGAAAGAAAAACGTTAAGCTTTCATCTTGTAAGTCTTCTTCAGGCTCTCTTCCTGTTGTCTGACAATGTTAGAACATAAAAATCAAGGAGGTAGAGAGTTTTTTTTTTTTTTTTTTTTTTTTAAATATGAGCCATCTAAGTGTCATCTACATTAATTACAAGGGAACTTGCAAGGATTGTGAGGTATTTATGGCAAATAGATAAGACCCTCGGTTTACCTAATGCCATAGACAGGCTGATATGAAGAGTTTTTTGACAGACCCTGTACCATTCACTGTACATTGCTGGAGCCTGGAAACAACTGTAAGCTACTGAGCACGGTTGTCACTCAGAAGGGGCACAGTGATTCCTGGGGGGGGGAGGGGGGGGGGGCAGTGTAGCGTCGCCCATGAATTCTTAGTATACTCTAGAAAGTGCAATATGTTTCGCGGGCGTCTCACGCTTCATCAGGCAATACAAAAGGAGCATAAAACTGTGGGACAGAGAAGCTGGCTCAGTAAGACATGTAGGGTTTAAAGTAGCACATAATATGTACAATAAAACGTTTTTTGCAACATGAAAACAATAAAGCGTTTTTTTGCAACATGCAACCAGGTTTCATGTTGCAAAAAATGTTTTATTGTTCACATTATGTGCTACTTTAAACGCTACATTTCTTACTGAGTCAGCTTTTTTGTCCCACAGTTTTATGCTCCTTTTGTATTGCCTGATGAAGTGGGAGAAGCCTGCGAAACGTGTTGCACTCGCACTTTCTGGAGTATACAAATAAATCTTTTGTTGTTTGAATTTACACAACATTCGTGTGTGTCTGCTTGGAGGAGGTAAGCACTCCACTGCCGCCTCTCGTTTTAAAGAATTTAGTATATTTTACTCTTCTGGCACCTCTGTCTGCTTACATAGTTCCTGAGACCGCCCTTGGTGGCGGGGAGTTGCCCCTTACTTCCTATCTACAGAGAGCGACTTCTTAATCCTGAGTAGGGACAGGTCTAATCTCCTCACCTGCCGATACAGTGGTTACCTGGATGGTAACCCACGTTTGTGAGTATAAATACATACTTACTTGTCATATCCATTTACCAGTACTCACTACACTATATTGGGCTCTCGGTGTCTCCATTTTGTTGTCGCCCATGATTATCTATATATATAATAGACTAAGTGCCTCAACCTTCAAACAAGAAGAAGTACTTTGCATGAGAAAATTTATGCGTGCTCAAACACCAAGTTTAAGGCCTCTTTTCCACGGACTGTTGAGCTGTGTGCTCAGCAAGCAGTTACCAGGGAGCAGTGAGCAGATACCAGGCAGCAACAAGCAGTTACCAGGCAGCAGCAAGCAGTTACCAGGCAGCAGCGAGCAGATACCAGGCAGCAACAAGCAGTTACCAGGCAGCAACAAGCAGTTACCAGGCAGCAACAAGCAGTTACCAGGCAGCAACAAGCAGTTACCAGGCAGCAACAAGCAGTTACCAGGCAGCAGTGAACAGATACCAGGCAGCAACAAGCAGTTACCAGGCAGCAGTGAGCAGATACCAGGCAGCAGTGAGCAGTTACCAGGCAGCAGTGAGCAGTTGTGAGAGTTTGAGAGGCATTTCACTGCCTATTCACAGTCCATGGAAAAGAGGCCTTACCCTAGCAAGACTGACATTGCAAATCTGGCCTAATTGGCTATTCATGAGGCAATGCTCATGCAAATGCATGCACAAACCAATACCACAAAGCATTCACCCTGCTACATGCTACATTAGCACTATCCGACTTAGTGCACACCAGAGCGGTTAGGCAGCGTTTTGCGATCCACTTGCGGCTGCGGATACGCTTGGGTAATGTATTTCAATGGGCTGGTGCACACCAGAGCGGGAGGCGTTTTGCTGAAACGCATCCTCCCGAGGTGAGGCATTTTTTGGATTGCGGAGGCGTTTCTGCCTCCAATGTAAAGTATAGGAAAAATGCAAACCGCTCTGAAAAACGGCAGTTCAGAGCGGTTTTGCAGGCGTTTTTGTTACAGAAGCTGTTCAGTAACAGCTTTACTGTAACAATATATGAAATCTACTACACCAAAAACGCTTTACAAAACTGCAAAATGCTAGGTGAAATGCTACAGAAAAATAAGAAAAAGCGTTTCAAAATCTGCTAGCATTTTGCGGGTCTGATAGCAGTTTTTGGTGTGCTCCAGGCCTCCAGGAGCGCCACGGGGAGGATTCCCAATGCCCCCTTTTTATACAACTGGGGGGACCGCAGGGTCCCAGGCTCTCTCACTGCCTGGAAACCACAGCGGCACCCCGGAGGGGGAGGCTGGGTGGCGTGGATGACCCCCCCCCAAGTGTGGTCAGCGCCGGGGAGAGCCGCCTGCACCCACCTCCCAATATTAAACACAGGCACTTACCTTAACGTCCATTGCGTTCTGCTACATCCGCATTAATTTGGGGGCACCACATGAGAAAGGAGAGAAGCATGGGTCACCCCGAGCTTTAGAGCTCAGGGCTGGCTCACATACAGCACTCCAGAGGGGAGGACAGGCGCACTCACTCCAGGGTTCACACCACCGGAGCAAGCCATCCACCACCTGCCTCTAAAGGATAAAAGCTGCACAAAATGCTTTCCATGAGAAAATGTATGCGCATGTAGCAGAACCCAATGGACGTTAAGGTAAGTGGCTGTTTTTAATATTAGGAGGTGGGTGCGGACGGCTCTCCCCAGCGCTGGCCACGCTTGCGGGGGGGGGGGGGGGGGGGGGGGCGGCTGCGCCACCCAGCCTCCCACTCCGGGGTGCCGCTGTCGTTCCCAGGCAGCGAGAGAGCACTTTGCAGTATTGGTTTTTTGACCCTGCATAGTTTGGCATGCGAAAGCAAATGCATATTTGCATGAGCATTGCCTCATGAATAGCCAATTAGGCCGGATTTGCAAAGCCAGACTTGCTAGGGTTAAACTTGGTGTTTGAGCACGCATACATTTTCTCATGGAAAGCCTACTTCTTCTTGCTTCAAGGTTGAGGCACGTACTCTATGGCCTGGTGCACACCAAAAACCGCTAGCAGATCCGCAAAATGCTAGCAGATTTTGAAACGCTTTTTCTTATTTTTCTGCAGCGTTTCAGCTAGCGTTTTGCGGTTTTGTGTAGCGGTTTTGGTGTAGTAGATTACATATATTGTTACAGTAAAGCTGTTACTGAACAGCTTCTGTAACAAAAACGCCTGGCAAACCGCTCTGAAGTGCCGTTTTTCAGAGCGGTTTGCGTTTTTCCTATACTTAGCATTGAGGCAGAAACGCATCCGCAATCCAAAATCTGCAGCAGCCCGGGAGTATGCGTTTCTGCAAAACGCCTCCCGCTCTGGTGTGCACCAGCCCATTGAAATACATTACCCTAGCGGATCCGCACCCGCAAGCGGATCGCAAACCGCAGCGGAAACGCTCTGGTGTGCACTAGGCCTATTAGATAGATAGATGCGGCGTATGCTACGACGCGGGTTGGCTAGTTATTATTATTATTTAGTATTTATATAGCGCCGACATATTACGCAGCGCTGTACAGTGTATATATATATATATATATATATATCTTGTCGCTAACTGTCCCTCAAAGGAGTTCACAATCTAATCCCTACCATTGTCATATGTCTATATTATGTAGTGTAAGTACTGTAGTCTAGGGCCAATTTTAGGGGGAGCCAATTAACATTAACATTAATTATGTTTTTGGAATGTGGGAGGAAACCGGAGTACCCGGAGGAAACCCACTCAGACACAGAGAGAACATACAAACTCTTTGCAGATAGTGCCCTGGCCAGGATTCGAACCAGGGACCCAGCGCTGCAAGGCGAGAGAGCTAACCACTACACCACTGTGCTGCCCTATGTCTGCTTTCATGAAGGCCGGAAGTGGAAACACTGCAGATTTATTGCAGGATTTGTATGAGGCGTAACAAAGATTTTATGCTGTTGCTTATCTTTTGGAAAAGAGAGGAAGCTCTGAGTTCATACTGCCAACCGCAGCCGGCTGATGGAGAAGCGCAGGAGAAGATAGGCCTGGAGACTTGCAGAGCGGAGCATTGTGGAGTGTCTGCCTCTCATGTCAGAGTGCTGGAAATGGCTGTGCATTATGCTCTCGTCTGCCATAGGAGGCTTCTGCAGCCCTCGCCCACTTAAGCTGCGCTAATTGTCAGGCCAGACTTTGAGCGATGGCTTCTGTAACGGAGGAGACCATGTTTTGTTTGCATAGCAAGATGACCTTGAAATAAAAGCTCAGAAATTTAAATGAAATGGCGTGTAAATCGCTGACATCTCGTCTCAGCCCGCCGCAGCTCTTACAAGTCATTACAGACGCCGATTCCCCTTCCAGCCAGAAAACGCCAAACGAGTTCTGCTTTTTTCCAGCTAATACACTAATGCAACGCTGCACGGATGTACGCGGAGCAGACATATCCTCCTTGCTGAACATCCTGGGCAGTGGCGGCGCTACACTGGAGCACCCTGGGGCACTGCCCGCTCCTCCCCCGAAATTGATGTGCCCCCCCCCCTCCCAAACACACATACACTTCTTAACCATTTCAGGCCGCGTGGATTTTTCACCTTATGCATCGGAGCAATTTTCACCTCCCATTCATTCGCCAATAACTTAATCACTACTTATCACAATGAATTGATCTATATCTTGTTTTTTCCACCACCAATTAGGCTTTCTTTGGGTAGTACATTTTGCTAAGAATTATTTTTTCCTAAATGCATTTACACAGGAATATTATGAAAAAAAATGGAAAAAATTCATTATTTCTCAGTTTTCGGCCAATATAGCTTTAAAATAATATATGCTACCGTAATTAAAACCTATGTATTTTATTTGCCCATTTGTCCCGGGTATTACACCATTTAAATTATGTCCCTATCACAATGTATGGCGCCAATATTTTGTTTGGAATTGGAAATAAAGGTGCATTTTTTCAGTTTTGCGTCCATCACTATTTACAAGCTTATAATTTAAAAAATGTTCGTAATATACCCTCTTCACATGCATATTTAAAAAGTTCAGACCCATAGGTAACTATTTATGTTTTTGTTTTTTAAATGTATTTTTTTTTTCTATAAAAAAAATTATTTGGGTAATTTCTGGTGTGGGAGTTAAACAGTTAATTTTAAATGTAAAAATGTGGTTTTATTTTATTAAAAATGGATGTAGATGTAGTTTTACTATTTGGCCACAGTGAGGTTTTTTTTTTTCGTCCTGGAAGCGAGAACTCGCTTCCAAGAAGCACTAGGAGGACGGGAAACTGTTTTCTTTTTTTTTCCAGAAAGACCGTGGGCTGTGATGAGAAGCCATAGTTTTTTCTGCTGGGACGTAGATCGATGAATGGGAAGTGTATTCCCATTCATTGATCTCTAGGCTAACGGAGGGCAGCAGGAGGGTGCGCAGGTGCATGCCCGATCGCACGCTGGAGCACGCAGCAGCTGCCGCCAGGATGTGTCAATCACGTCCAGGCGGCAGGAATGGTTAAGTGACACTGATATGCTATAATGAATTGTTTGTGTAGTACGGATAATTCATTGAACATTGGTAGCAAAGAAAAGAGTCTCATATTTTTATTTTCATGTATACATTTAATTTTTTTGGGTTTTTTTTAGCATTGCTAACCCTAACATTGCATCATACTGTCACAGTTGCCGTTTAGAAACCCCACTCTGGGGTTGATTCACTAACCTCCTGTTAGTCTCGCTATTTTCACAGCGTGCCTTAAATGTAATGGGCTACGCGCGCTACTGGCTGCATGGAGTGCGTAATCACAGCAGGCCAATCAAAGTGCGGGGATCACGTCGTTTAAAGTGATTGGACCCAAAGGGGCTCAGGGCAGGATGTATGCTTCATATTTGCAGGGAGGCGGCGTAAGTTACTAGCACTACCCGCAGCATAGCGTGCGCTCCTGTGATTACATGCGCTATGTGGCCAGTAGCGCGTGTAGCATGCAGCCTATTACATGTAAGGCACACTTTAGAAATAGAGCGAGTATATGGTCTATAAGGTCTTCAAAAAGACTTTATAGTTTTGGACAAAATGGATTTTAAAGTTTCAAAGGAATAAAGTATACATGTAAATGCAGTAAATACATTAACTTTTCATTTACCGCATTTAAATGTATACTTTTTTCCTTTGAAACTTTAAAATCGATTTTCTCAAAAACTATAAGGTCTTTTTGAAAAAAAAAAATTCTCTTGTTCCCACCGTTCTTCACAAATACAGACTAGTGATCACAAGTAACTCGTAATCATGAGTCGGGTAACGAGTGCATTCGTGATCGGCATTTGTGATCGAGAGCTGATCACTAATGCAGATTATGACCTCGTGATCATAAAAAACGACTCGTGATCATGAGCTCGTGATGAGCACCACTGGTTCTGTCTTTTGAAGTACTTAAACAGTGAGAGGCAGCTTGAGATAAGGGCTTACTGCAGGAAAGTTCAAAGGGTCATTATTTCTGTTTTCTTCATTAGCTTAAAACACAGAGGCCCATATGCAATTAACTTTTTCTCCTGAGTTTTCTCCTAAGTCATATTTTCAAAATTGTCAGTAAAATGCCTTTTAAACCACCTGCAAGCAAGAAAATGCTCAAAATAATTTTGATAGTACTTTTTCATCTACTTTTTGGTACTTTTTTAGTTGTAAAGTGCTGAAAGTTACTTTAAATAGAAGGTGAAAAATTATCTCCTAGGAGAAAACTTAGGAGAAAAATTGAATAAGGGCCAGAGTGTGGTTTCTAAACTGCAAATACGACAGCATGATGCAATAATTCAATAATTCATTATCTCAAACGTTTTTTTATTTATTTAATTATTTTTTTTCTTTAACCACTTCACCACTGAGGGGTTTTACCCCTTCAGCATCCGAGCAATTTTCACCTTTCAGCGCTCCTTCCATTCATTCGTCTATAACGTTATCATTACTTATCACAATAAAATGAACTATATCTTGTTTTTTTCACCAACAATTAGGCTTTCTTTAGGTGGGACATTATGCCAAGACTTATTTTATTCTAAATGTGTTTTAATGGGAAAATAGGAAAACATTTGGAAAAAAAAAACATTTTTCAGTTTTCCGCCATTATAGTTTTTAAATAATGCATGCTACTGTAATTAAAATCCATGTAACTTATATGCCCATTTGTCCCGGTTATTACACCGTTTAAATTGTGTCCCTATCACAATGTTTGGCGCCAATATTTTATTTGCAAATAAAGGTGAATTTTTTTTCAGTTTTGTGTCTATCCCTAATTACAAGCCCATAGTTTATAAAGTAACAGTGTTATACCCTCTTGGCATACATTTTTAAAGATTTCAGTTCCTAAGATAACTATTTAAGTTTTTTTTTAATTGTAATTTTTTTTAATTTATTTTAATATTATAAAAAAAAATATTGGTAACAATTGGGGAGTGTGGGAGTTAATGAGTTAAAATGAATAGTGAAAATAATGTATTTGTATGTGAAAAAAATGTTTGGGTGTAGTATTACGTTTTGGCCACAAGATGGCCACATTTTTTTTTTCAGGCGGCGGGAAGGGAGACTGGGAAATTGAGTTTTTTTCACAATGATCGGGCTGCTTCTCGTGGAAGCATGCCGATCATTGCGGGGGCAGAGATCAACGAACGGGAATGGATTTTCCCGTTCATTGATCTCCGGGCGAGCGGGTGGCGGCGTGCACGATCGCGGGAGTGCGAGCGGGAGTGCGCACAGCCGCGGCAGCGGCGGTAGCGGCCCGGGGTGCGTATATCTACGCTCCGGGCGGGGAACTGAAGTCCAAAGGAGCGTAGATATACTGTACCCGGGCGGCGAAGTGGTTAAGTTTGCTTTAATATCTCTTATAACAATCATGACCTCTGTACAATAAAACGAGGAAATAATGTATAAAGCCAAATGATGGAGAAGGATGAACATGAACAAGGGCAGAACACTCACACAGCCAGATGGAGAATATCTCTACATAAATATATGATCTGAAATACTCATTAACAATGATGGTGATTATATATATATTATCATTTTATCAAGGTGAAAGTGATGTTAAAGACTTGGCCATTCTCCTCTTGCTGCTACCAGGGCAGAATTTGTATTCTTTACCGCCCAAGGCCACTGTCAGAAGCCGCCTCCCTTCAGTATAGGTAGCCAGATGACCCCTCCCCCTTTCCCTCCAGTATAGGTAGCCAGATGACCCCTCCCCCTTTCCCTCCAGTATAGGTAGCCAGATGACCCCGCCCACTTTCTCTCTAGTATAGGTAGCCAGATGACCCCTCCCCCTTTCCCTCAAGTGTAGGTAGCCACATGACTCTTCCCCCTCCCTCCAGTATAGGCGGCAGTCCGTTAACCCTTCCCTCTAGTACAGGCAGCCAGAGGACCTTTCCCCCACCTACCTCCAGCATAGGTACCTACATAATCCTTCCCCTCCCCTCTAGTATAAGAAGCTAGATGACCCTCTCTTCCCCCTCTGAATAGATAGCCTGATGACCCCCTCCCTCCAGTATTGCCTTCTGCCTACCCGCCCTTGATCCTGTGGTGCCCTAGGCCATGGCCTATATGGCCTTGGCTTAAATCTGACTTTGGCTGCTACTGCAACCAGTTCTGTGATCGCAAGACCCTGAAGCCACCCTGGCAAACAAATAAAGGGTTAAAGCCCAGCTGAGGGTGCAGACACATACACAATACTACATAGAGGTGGTAAAATTGGTCAGTGATTGGCCAACCATAATTGAAAGTGTGTACAGGGTTTAGGGAGCGTACATGCATCCAATTTGGATTGGGCAAATATTGGTTAATTTTACAGATTGTGTAAGGCAAGCTCATACTACATGGAAGTGGTAAAATGGGCCAAACATTGGCCAATCAAAACTGTATTTGTGTATGCAGGCACCCTCACAGTATGTGCCTGGTACACACCTTTAATTTTGATTGTCCAATTTTTCCACCTCCATGTAGTATGAGGGTCAATAGATTTAAATACTGTGCACAGATTGTCCAGGTAAACGATCAAGCCCAGTACACACTTTCAACTATGATTGGCTAATCACTGACCAGTGAGTCAGTAATTTAGAAAAAAAATGCCATGGCGGGGGTGAGGAGGGGGGGGGGGAGGGGTGGAGTTTCAGACCTCTAATGCTATATGGGCAGCAGCGAGCGGTACTGCACCTGACATCTACCAATCCTCGTGTGAGAATCCGCTCGGCTGCCTGCGCAGGCAGGCAGCCTTTTGACCATTGTTTAGGTTTGCTTGCTGCAGGACTCTGGAAAGGAGACCTTCTGTCAGTTGTGCAGCTTGTGTTGCTGAGGGATTTGCATACATTAGTCATGCAAATCCGTTACCTGCCTTCTTTTGATGACTGGCACTATAAAACCATTCTGCTCCCAGAATGCTTTGCTGGACATTTCCCTTCCATGGTCTGTTCCTGATGGACACTGCTGGAGTGTCAGCCATTCTCGTTTGTTGAAGTTATCTTAGTGTAATTCGTGGGGATGCACTAGGCAGTTCCCTAGTCCAGTCAGGTTGTATTATCTGTTTTGCCTGTTCCGTCTGTCTTGTGTTTGGATCGTACAAGCCCTAGCGTTAGCGGCTGTGGATCCTTCTGATTGAGTCTGGAGTGTAGGTTGGAACAGCGGTTGTTTCTGCCTACCTCATCTGTTCTGTCTCCTGGGATCGTGCTAGCTACTTTTCGCTAGCGCTGGGGATCCTTCTGTTCTGCTACTCTGTACCTGGATCGCGCTAGCCACTTTTCGCTAGTGCTGTGGATCCTATCTCTCGCTTGTCCCTGTTTTCGTGTGTCTGTCTTGTCTGATTCGAAACGCTTGCTGTAGGCTCGGTGAGGTAACCGTTAAGCAAGCGCTTGCGTTCTCTGTTTCGTGTTTGTCTGTCTTTGGTTAGTTAGGCGTGCTTGTCTCTGTTGTGCGTAACACGCGGAGACCGCGCACGAACGCGTGCACTGTTGCGAATGAGTGCGGTGTTCGCGTTCAGCTAGCATTTGTTATTTTCTTTATCTTTCTCTTTGTATGATTTGCTGTGCCTTTGCTACCCTGGTGCTCTGTCCTGCTCAGTCTTGTGTCGCTATTGGCAATCGCCATTCTTGCAATTGAGTTTCCTACTTCGTTTCCGCCGTTGTGTGTTCGCCGTCGCTGGGTGGCGACTAATTTGGTGGGCACACATTGGTTCTGTCCTTTTGCTCTGTTCCCTGTGGGCTATCCAGCCCTGCCTGATTGTACCTTGTCCCGGATCTGTACAATTCCCATTTGGCATCTGTGGCTGTGCAGCGGCTGTGTTCGCCTGCACTCCACAGCGCCATCTGCCGGTGGGAATTGCCCTCTGCGGGTGCATAGCACCTAGCCTGGGTATCCGCAATAATACGCTTGTGGAGGAAATCCGCCGCGTCAGCGCACGTCTGGTGCGCTGACCACGGAGACGATTCCGCAATCGTTACAGAATGACCAGCCCAAACCAAAATTCCCAGGGCAGAGGGAACCTTCGATTTGTTTCAGATGTCATTGCCTGAGGCAAAGGCATATGTGGATCCTATTATAGGTAGGATCGCACACTACATTAAAGCAGTTAAAAAGTCTGTCCTCGTTCCTGACCCTAACCCATATGGAGATTACCTAGATAATGGGTTGTTTGAACCGCCATTTGCCTCATGGGAGATTGGGGCCTTGTTGGAAGAGTTTGATTTCGATTGGAAAGCCTTTTGCGATTTTTATATCGCAAAGAGCGCGGATGACCTGAATGATTGTCTCGACTCTATGTACCTTTTGATTGATTCTGATGAATGTGATGAGTGTGATGTGGATCTGGTGATTTATGTGTGGCAGACTATTTTGGACGAATTGCACACACACCAACCAATTATTTCCAATAAAGAGACACCATTGTCACATGATTATTCCTGTCTTTCTGGGGTAAAGCAAGTGAGTTTGGACACTGTGCGACCTGAAATGAATGGGTGTGCCTCGACTGTGGACACCTGCGTGAATTCTGATGGAGTTTCTCCCGTTTGTTTAGAGGTTAACTCATAAAATACCGTTCACTGAAAGATGTCTCACCCCAGCACGTTCAGAATATCCTCAACTTCGACGCATTAACCAATCATTGCGCAGACCCAGACTCCATGGTCCTGATTTACAACCATGCAGTGTCATCTGCCTATGACGCCCTCGCTCCAGTTCGCATCAAACGATCTACACCACTTCACCATGCACGGTGGTTTGACAGCTCACTAAAGGACCTAAAGAAAGAAGTGCGCAGACTAGAAAGGAAGTGGCGAAAATCTCAGAATTCAAAAGATAAACACACCCTTGTCTCTCACCGGGAAAGCTACCAAAATGCGATCACCAAGAAAAAATCCTCCTACCTATCACAGGAGATCGCAAAGGCCGCCAACAGACCAGCCCAACTATTCCGCACAGTTGATAGACTATGTAATCCATCCTGTCTAAAACCCACTATAACTCCCTCAAAGGAGCTATGTGAGAAATTTGCCTGCTACTTTGCTGACAAAGTATCTTCTATTCGGTCTCTCATTCAGTCCACAGCACCCAAGACTCATGCAACTAATGGAAATAGCTGCAAAAACAACCTAACACCCTGGACTGATTTCAAAAGTATTAGTGAGGAAGAGATCTCAGACACCCTCTGTCGTCTCCACCAGACAACCTGCGACCTGGACCCTGGACCAACTAAACATATGCTGAAATGCCCTGACCTGCTTGGTCCAGCATTTCACAAAATAGTAAATTGCTCTCTGCAAGCAGGGAGGTTTCCTACCTCTCTAAAAGAAGGAATCATCAAGCCCCTTCTCAAAAAACCTTCCATGGATCCAGATGCTATGAGCAGCTACAGACCTGTCTCCAACCTCCCCTTCTTAGGTAAAGTTATTGAAAAGGCTGTCTATCTGCAACTTGAAACCAGGCTGTCAGTAAACAACATCCTGGACCCTCTACAATCTGGCTTTAAGAAACACCACAGCTGTGAAACAGCCCTCATCCAAGTCTGCAACGATCTGCTCATGGCAAGGGACAGAGGGGAATGCTCCATCCTAATCCTGTTGGATCTCTCAGCTGCTTTTGATACAGTTGACCATGAAATCCTGCTTAACAGACTGCAGGAGTACTGTGGCATCAGTGGATCAGTCCTCCAGTGGTTCAGATCATTCCTGACTGACAGAACACAGAGAGTATCCCTAGGACCTATAATGTCCAAACCTGCACCTCTACAATTCGGAGTGCCACAAGGATCAATCCTATCCCCTCTGCTGTTTGCAATCTACATGTTGCCACTCGGTACACTTATCCAACGACATGGCCTGACGTACCACTGCTACGCCGATGACACACAGCTATACCTGTCCTTCAAACCTGGTGGAACAGACCCTACCCCAAAAATAAACTCTTGCTTAGCTGAGCTTCAGGCATGGATGAATGATAACTGGTTGAAACTGAATGCTGACAAAACTGAGGTCCTGTTTGTCCAAAGCCAGTGCTCGCCATCAAAACAGCTCTATCCTAAAGCAACACCAATCAGGATTGGGAATTCAGACATAAACAGCTCCAACCTTGTGCGCAGCCTTGGCGTACTAATCGATGGGGAATTGAGTTTCAGAAACCAAATTTCATCTGTAGTTAAATCTTCCTTCTTTCATCTGAAGAACATTGCAAAGATTAAACATCTGATTCCCCCAGAGGATCTTCCAACCCTAGTCCACGCCTTCATCACATCACGGCTGGACTACTGCAATGCCCTTTATGCTGGCCTCCCCAAAAAAGACTTGCGTCGCCTGCAATTAGTGCAGAATGCTGCTGCCAGATTGCTAACAAACCAGCCTCGCCACTGTCACATTACACCGATCCTTCGCTCACTGCACTGGCTACCAGTAGAATGGAGAATACTCTTCAAGATTGGACTGCTGACATTCAAATCCCTGCACAATCTGGGCCCTGGATACATGAAGGACTTGCTGAAGCTGCACCACACCTCTCACAACCTCAGATCAGCAAGTTCTATAAACTTGGTCACTCCCAGAGTGCACCTCAAAAAATCTGGAGACAGAGCCTTCTGTCATGCTGCCCCTACTCTTTGGAACTCCCTACCACACCCAGTAAAGACAGCACCATCCCTGGAGCTATTCAAATCCAGACTGAAAAGCCACCTGTTTAGCCTGGCATTTCCAGATTTATAAAATTCTTCCCCTGTACCACGATGGTCGGAGCCATGCTTATGCGCTTTGAGTCCCACGGGAGAAAAGCGCTTTACAAATGTTATTTGTTGTTGTTGTTGTTGTTGTTAAATCTGTGCGATCTGATGCCTGTTTCTCAGATGTTCCTGCCGATTGTGATCGGCGTGAGTGTGTCAGTTTTGTCAATGATTTGTGGGATCCCTTGTCATGTAAAAACAGATCTTCTTCTCTCAGTACTACTTTAAGATCCTCCATCTATGATCTTGCTATGGGGAAAATTCCCAAACTATGCAGTTTCAAGAGTAAAATTAATATGATTCCTCATGTTGTTGCCACAACTTCCCCTAACATTGTTCAGTATGAATGCTCAGACCTAGTCAGGTGTGAATGGGAGCCCCCGTTCCAGAAAAACCAGCTCGAAGCGTTGTCGTATGAATTGGAGAACGATTCAGAGTCGTTTTGTGAGTACTACATTGCCAGAAGTGAATCTGTCTTGAGAGCATGTATAAGTTATGCTTCCGCCTTAAGAGAAAAAGAGGGGTGTGAATTTGACTTTGTGAGTCCGCTGATTTGTATGTGGAAAATGATTCTGAATGAATTACGTGTACGTCATTCAGGTGACGTTTGTAAAGGTACATTGTCAGCTGGCGTTTCTGAGATCCAGCAATCCAGCCTGGAGACCTCAGAATCCCTGTCTTTGGAGTGTTCGGTTTCGCAACCTAAAGCAATTGTGGATTCGCAAATTTTGCGTTCTGTCTCCTCGGATTCGACATCGTTAGCCGAGTCTAAGAATGAGACAGCACTTTGGTTTTGTGAACCTGATACTGAAGCACCTTTGCTCTGTCCAGAGAAGATGTCTCTGAGCCTGCCCTGTATCATGAATAAAGACATTATGTCCACTCGCATTGACATTTGCGAGTCTGATTCTGAAGTAAGTACTGACTCTCCACCCAGTAATCTGGATGAGTCAATATTACCTTGTTTAAAATCTCCTGCAGTGTCCCTAGAGGCTCGTCTAGGTATTGCAACCATTGTTACCTGGCTGTTTCTCTGCTATTTTAGAATTGCAGTCTGGTTTGACTGCTATGGAGGAATTTCTCTGCAGTGAAACGAAACTCAGAAAGCCAGAGTTAGTTTCACTAGATATTTCTGTGTATCCCTGTCCTGATGATGAAATTCAGTCTCAGTTTATGGTGGAACCTTCCCTGGGACATCTGCCCGGTTCACAAAATAAAGTTCAAGCCTTGCCCTGTAACATGGATAGTTCAGAATCCTTCTTAGGAAACTTGAAAAAGGATGTTCCTGAGGTCCTGTCTGACCTCCTGGAGATCTCCGAGTTCCTCCCAAAGGGTGCAGAACTTGTAGGAGACGTCTCCTGCCCCCCAAGTCCTTCTGAGGTGTTGCCCACTTCAGTAGGCATTGCTGCCTTGCTGGCTACCTTTTCAGCTCTGATGGAGCTTCACGCCTGTGTAGTCAATGATGATATTATTGTCATAGAAATTTCTGAATTTGTATCCGAGTCTTCTTTTGAAAGTCCAGTGCCTGTAACCTCCACTCATGATGTTTCTCTGCCCGGTACTGGTTTTGGTCTTGACGTGCCGGACTCTGAGGTTGGCAGTTCCCCGACATGTCCTGAGGTTTCTCCTGTGCTGGTGTACCCCAGTGTACTCTGTGACCCAGAAAGCCCAAGTGTGCCTCGGTTACCAGCGTACTCAGATGCTTCCTCGGTGGAGACATGCTCTGATATGGCCTGCCTGCTTGCATGCCCAGAAGTGGTCCCTGAAAGTCTTGATCTTGATGAGTGTCCTCGTAATTTTGAATCCGGAATTTTCATTGGTTCCATGGGGGTTCTTGGTAATTCTCCATGTGAGCCTGGTGATTGTTCTACCCTCTTGGGATCTCTGTGGAGCTTCAAAAGGTTCTGGGAGATTCCGGGAGAGATTTTGCTTGGTACCCTGGATAAGATCAACGGGGGCTTTTGTGTTGTAAGGGACACTTCGAACAGGTATTGTGGCAGGTTTGGTATTTTCGGACGCTCCTTGGAAGGTGGTGGGTATTGTCTGGAGGGTGTTGATGGCTTCTTCTCTGGTGTTCACAGTCCTGATGGGTGTTATACTGAGACTGGTAGTACTGATGGGCATGTTTCGGTGGCTTCTGTTTCCGATGAGGTCGGTTTCGGGTGGACTGACTCTGGAATTGGACCTTGTCGGGCTGTCCCGACCTTCATGAGTCTTCTGTTAGAGTGGTTTGGAGATATCAGTTTTGAGGGTCGTCTGGAATTCGACCCTAGGAGGGGGGGTACTGTGAGAATCCGCTCGGCTGCCTGCGCAGGCAGGCAGCCTTTTGACCATTGTTTAGGTTTGCTTGCTGCAGGACTCTGGAAAGGAGACCTTCTGTTAGTTGTGCAGCTTGTGTTGCTGAGGGATTTGCATATATTAGTCATGCAAATCCGTTACCTGCCTTCTTTTGATGACTGGCACTATAAAAGCATTCTGCTCCCAGAATGCTTTGCTGGACATTTCCCTTCCATGGTCTGTTCCTGATGGACACTGCTGGAGTGTCAGCCATTCTCGTTTGTTGAAGTTATCTTAGTGTAATTCGTGGGGATGCACTAGGCAGTCCCCTAGTGCAGTTAGGATTGCATTATCTGTTTTGCCTGTTCCGTCTGTCTTGTGTTTGGATCGCACAAGCCCTAGCGTTAGCGGCTGTGGATCCTTCTGATTGAGTCTGGAGTGTAGGTTGGAACAGCGGTTGTTTCTGCCTACCTCATCTGTTCTGTCTCCTGGGATTGTGCTAGCTACTTTTCGCTAGCGCTGGGGATCCTTCTGTTCTGTCTTCTGGGATCGCGCTAGCCACTTTTCGCTAGCGCTGGGGATCCTTCTGTTCTGCTACTCTGTACCTGGATCGCGCTAGCCACTTTTCGCTAGTGCTGTGGATCCTATCTCTCGCTTGTCCCTGTTTTCGTGTGTCTGTCTTGTCTGATTCGAAACGCTTGCTGTAGGCTCGGTGAGGTAACCGTTAAGCAAGCGCTTGCGTTCTCTGTTTCGTGTTTGTCTGTCTTTGGTTAGTTAGGCGTGCTTGTCTCTGTTGTGCGTAACACGCGGAGACCGCGCACGAACGCGTGCACTGTTGCGAATGAGTGCGGTGTTCGCGTTCAGCTAGCGTTTGTTATTTTCTTTATCTTTCTCTTTGTATGATTTGCTGTGCCTTTGCTACCCTTGTGCTCTGTCCTGCTCAGTCTTGTGTCGCTATTGGCAATCGTCATTCTTGCGATTGCGTTTCCTACTTCGTTTCCGCCGTTGTGTGTTCGCCGTCGCTGGGTGGCGACTAATTTGGTGGGCACACATTGGTTCTGTCCTTTTGCTCTGTTCCCTGTGGGCTATCCAGCCCTGCCTGATTGTACCTTGTCCCGGATCTGTACAATTCCCATTTGGCATCTGTGGCTGTGCAGCGGCTGTGTTCGCCTGCACTCCACAGCGCCATCTGCCGGTGGGAATTGCCCTCTGTGGGTGCATAGCACCTAGCCTGGGTGTCCGCAATAATACGCTTGTGGAGGAAATCCGCCGCGTCAGCGCACGTCTGGTGCGCTGACCACGGAGACCATTCCACAATCGTTACACCTCGCAACTCTGAGATACTGAGATAGCGCTTTAGGAGTTGGTCAGACAGACGCTCGTCGTTAAGTGCTGCAGCAGTGGTATCGTCGTTTTTCGCAGATTTCACAAACACTGCGTTTTTATCCCTATTCTCCCCCAGTGCTGAGACTTTTGAACAGAGGCGCCAAAATAGGATAAAAACGTCTAAAATCAGTTTAAAAGGGGGGGAGGGGGAGCGGTGGACCTACCTCCCCCAACGAAACACAGACAAGGATTCGTTAATTTATATCAACATTTTTTATATTTATTCCAGATACTCCACTTTGCAACGCGTTTCGTGGGCACAGTCCCGCCCCATCAGGCAATAATCGGAGAAAACGTAGAAAGTCTGTAGCGTGGCCGAGCGCCTCTATTTTCCCCCAATGTTTGAATTGACCCTGGAAGCAACATCTCAACCAAGCCTAACATTAAAGGTTTTGTAAATTACACAATAGGTACTCTTTAAATTAATGTAACACCTTTATCCTTTGATTTCCGGGAAGGCAGAAGAGTTGTTTTGTAAGGAGGGAAGAGTGGCGTCTTTTTTTTTTTTACTGCAGAGAAGTTGGCCTCACGCTCCACGGACGTCCTTACTCATTACCGCCGCACTTTATTACCGCCAGATGACGTCCGCGTATGTCATTCCAAAACATTTAGTGCTATAAATTGCCCAAAAATGATGCAGAATGGGGCCATAATAGATCTGGTGTTTCCAAGAGCCGGGGAGTAATAATACTCATTGTCCAGTACTTAGCGGCTACGTGATTGAAATGAGCAAAGTCCGCCCATTACTCAAGATGTGTTAACCCGTTCATTACCGCGTGATTGAAAAGCACCCGGCCAGCAACTGCTGTATAGTATATGACAGTATCAGAATGCATTTTGTTAGCCTAAAGATTGTTAAAGCAGCCATACTATGCCAGGAAAAAACAACAACTGTATAACTAGATACATATTTTATCTACTTACTGTACATAACAGATGCATTGTACTATCCACATTTTAATCTCAGTGAATTTTATATAGTAAATGAAGAGAATTCTGTTCCTGGCAGCCTGGCAAATCCTGATGTCATTTCCGCCCTTACTTTTCTCCTCCAATCTGCAGTGACATCTCTGGCTTTCTTTCTAAACACATGTGAGCACAGGATCAGGTTTCAGCTAAGCAGCTTCACACTAAACTTCCCTCAGCCAATCAGTGAGGAGCAGGAATGTGGGAGGGGTGATGGCAAGCTTCCCTCTCTCACTGTCTTCGGTGATGGCTAGAGAATAGAGCCTGGCTGACTGAGATAAGGTAATTACAACAGAGGCATTCCTGAATAGATTGGAGTGGTTTGCAATGCAGGGTAAGATTCCTGGCAGCATTATAAACACAGTGCATTATAAGAGCAGTGGGTAAATAGTAAAAATATAGTAAACAGCAGTAAATTATTCAGGATTTTTATGTTAAATATCCTGGTTTCAGCATCAAAAACACTTCCTTACCTACATATTGCTGTATATTAACTACATAATGACCACGTCACGCCCATGGGTGTGGCCGCGGCGGCAGCCCCAGGACCACCTAACGCCAATTGGCGTCGAGTCCTGGGGCTGCAGTTTGCAGGAGACCGTGTGCAGGCTGCGCGCGCATCTCCTGCTCGGGGGGCGGAGCTCCGCCCCACCTTCAGTCTCTGAGCGGCGAGGGAGACTGTTATATGCCGTTAGACGCCGTCTTTACACACAGTACAGCACTGCGATCAGCAGTGTGACACGGCTGTCCCCCTGGGGCAGAAGAGAGCAATTGACTCTCATAGGCAGAAGCCTATGACAGCCGACCGCCAGGATTGGCTGGCTGGGGGAGGGAGGGATTTAAAAAAAATATAAACAAGGAAATAGTAAAAAAAAAATTATATATAGAAAAAGCACATAAATATTCATTAATAAATAAATAAACAAACAAGGGGGTGGGGCAATCAGACCCCAGCAACAGGAAGCTCTGTTGGTGGGGAGAAAAGGGGGGGGGGGGATCACTGGTGTGCTGTGTTGTGCGGCCCTGCAGCTAGGCCTTAAATCTGCAGTAGCCAATTTTGAAAAAAATAGCCTGGCCTTTAGGGGGGTTTACCACTGTGGTCCTCAAGTGGTTAATAAGTAGCTAAGCCCTACCACCTAGGCTTAACCTAAACACTGTTGGAGGCGCCCTGATTGTTATTGTATAACTGGAAGTTGTTATGTAAATGAGAAGTGTAACGTCTTACCTTCTCAAAAGAGCAAACCAAGTAATGGAAAAAGATATGTTTATTCACGCACAACACGTTTCACGGGTCCCAGCCTGCTTCCTCAGGACAATAACAAGGGCCTGAAGCAATTTGGTAAAACGCTAGGGCACCTAGTTATTAGGGCACCTAGGCTAAACTTAGGCTGTTTATTATGTGGAATTATTTCTCAAATCCTTCTGCCGAAATCCAATTTACCTCAGTAATTTTAGCCCAATCACAGAGCTCAGAAGCAATGGACCAATCAGAGGATGCAAAATTTTTCCACAAAAATTGGATTATTTACCACGGTAATTTTAGACCAATCACAAGACACTTATTTATCAAGTGTCAGACAAAATATTGGTTTTTAGAAATTCGTGCAGAAATGTTTCAGACAGCCTAAGAAATCACTAAATAGTGCAGATTCCTTCTAAAACTGTTGTAAAATAGGAGGAGCTAGGAAGGTCTCTCAGACAGTGCAGTGTGTGAGGGGAATTGCTGTTGCTGAGGTAACCAACACACCTGTTGTATTGATAGCAGCAGGCTCTGAGGAGGAATTCAGCAGGGAGGAGGAGCACCACACAAATCATGTCTAGCCTGCACTCTGCAATCATATCTAGCCTGCAGTTCTACATCTGTAGAACTGCTATCAAGTAGAGATGTCACGAACCTCCGATTTTCGGTTCGCGAACCCTGTTCGCGAACCTCCGCGAAAGGTTCGGTTCGCAAAAAAGTTTGCGAACCGCAATAGACTTCAATGGGGAGACGAACTTTGAAAAATAGAAAAAATTCTGACGACTAGAAAAATGATAGAAAACATGTTTCAAAGGCTCTAATACCTGGAGGCAGACATGATTGAGTGAAATACACATCAAAAGTCCCAGGCAAAAATCTAGATTGCACATAAACCCCTATTTTAACCCTCCTCCCTCCACCCTTCTACCTATTCCCTCCTCCCTCCTACCGGAGGGAGGAGGGTCTCATCTGCCAGAGAATTATATTATTTCAAAAGCCAGTTTACATACCATAGCTGAGAATTGAACCCAGGTCTCACTGTGTGGTGGGCAAGTACCTTAACCGCTGTACCACAACAGTACTAACTGAAGCTGGCCTAGCATTTACCATTTATGCTCAATCCAAGAGAAAAATTAGACAAGACAAATAACATTTATATCACGCTTTTCTCCTGGCAGACTCAAAGCACCAGAGCTGCAGCCACTAGGGCACGCTCTATAGGCAGTAGCAGTGTTAGGAAGACTTGCCTAAGGTCTCCTACTGAATAGGTGCTGGCTTACTGAACAGACAGAGACGAGATTCAAACCCTGGTCTCCTGTGTCAGAGGCAGAGCCCTTAACCATTACACCGTGCAGCCACTGCTTACAGATATGTAGCCAGACATGGCCTTGTCTTTTGTGTTCAACAGTTGTCAAGAGAAAAATTAGACAAGATAGCAGTGTTAGGAAGACTTGCCTAAGGTCTCCTACTGAATAGGTGCTTCTTACTGAACAGACAGAGATGAGATTTGAACTCTGGTCTCCTGTGTCAGAGGCAGAGCCCTTAACCATTACACCGTGCAGCCACAGTTCCAAATGCATCCAAATGGCAACAGTTCTGCTCTGTGCTGGGGAAGTAACCTTCGCTCTTCTGGCAAGAAGGAGCTACTGAATTCAGCCTGCCGGGTGCCACCTGGGTACTTTAAATATAGTTATTTAAAAAAGTACAAATGTACTTGGCAAAAAAAAATACCCTTTATCTGTTGGTTATTCATGCAAATTTATTTAACAAATATTAGAGGAATGTGAAGCTAAACTCGAGCTTTAATACCGGAACAAAAATAGTACGTGGCGGCTGGTAAAATGTCTCTATTATGTCAGTTCAGATGATAACAAATGCATAACTGCAGCCGATTATGCTTAATGTCACCTGTAAAAAAGTAAAGGTAATTTGGATCTTTGATGCGCAATATGACAAATGGGCTGTTTTCTTTTCCTCGCCGACTATAATTTAAGTTAGTTTTGAGACTCGCAGGCAGCCAGTTATGTAAAACAAGGTCAAAGGTGAAGCCTTTATCGGAGCCGGGAGTCATAATGACCGATCCTGTACATCTGTAACAGCGTACATTGACATATATCCTGCACTGGGAAAGTCGGTTTCCAACTTCATACTCAAATGGTATATATATATATATGCTGTCTTAAGCCCGTTTAAAAACAGACTCTGTAGCATTGCAGCACGTATGTGTGCGCTCGTCCGCCACACGGCCAAGCATTCATGCACTCGTGCGCACATGCCCTGCGCACGTGCACACATGCCTGCCTGGCCCGCCCCCTGGCCCGTCCTGCATACTGTCCCAACGGCTGTCAGTGCTGGACATGTGCAGTGCTGCAAAAGCTCTGACACAGGGACATGGGATGCAGAGACACAGGGAAATTATATATATACATATATATATATATATATATATATATATATATATATATATATATATATATATATATATATAAAATCACATCCACGAGATGACTTTTATACCAATGCAATTTACGCTGTCCGTTTTATCTTACGTGTGCGGAGTGCCTCTTTAATTGCCAATTAAGCTGGCATTGAGACGAGTAATTCAAAAGGGATCGGCGTTTGTGGCGAGATTGGCGCCACCGTCCGCTCCCTCCATTACTCCCCTCCCCCAGTTCCCTGGCTCTTTTGTTTGTATCGGACGCCTTTTTATCTGCTGTCACAAAGCACTTTACTTCCGTGTGATCTGGTTGCCAAAAAAAGCAATTTTCACAAGAGGCTTTTTAGTATAATAGTGTGTTTTACAGCTGAGAAAGCCTGTGTCCTTTCTTCTGCTGAAATTGCCTCTTGGAAGAAGAGAGGGGGAGAGAGAGAAGACAATCTGTCTCCCTCTTTTTGAAATATTTTTATTAGGCTTTTTGTGATGCGGGGAAGGCGTTCGGTGCGCGTTGTGTACGTTACGTTCTGGCAAGTGTCTTCGTGTTCATTATAGATATATTCTTGTGTGAGTCACAGGGGGCTTTGTGACGGGGTCAGGGAATAGAGGCCCCCCCAACCACCAGAAGAGCTTGCAATTCAATAGAATACATTGCCTGTCCTATTGTAGAGCAGATAATACAGTAACAATAGGTGACACATCCTCCAACCCCCATAAAAAAGAGGTAGAAAAAAAGAAAAATGGAGACTGAGGTAAAGGAGGAAAGGTACGCTAAACAACGTGTCCGTGACTCAGTGTATGTATATTTAGGTATGTTGGCTGCTAAAAATGTTTCTTAATGGGTCCATGTATAATAAAGCTTTTAGTTACCCTATGAAAGCAAACCTATGAAACCTATGAAAGCATTACCCTATGAAAGCAAAAAAAGGTGAAAATAAACGTATGAGAATGAATTGTATGTGTAGTACAGCTAAGAAATAGAACAAGCGTAGCAAAGAAAAGAGTCTCACATTGTTTTCCAGGACAGGAAGAGTTAAAAAAAACTTCAGTTGTTATCTATGCAAAAGAGCTTCTCTGAGCTATTGGACCCACTGGGCCAAATACAGTCCTGTTTTCTGAAGCACTTAAACTTTATTATTATTAGGTATGGGACGAATCCACAATTTCTTCGAATCCGAATCCGGATCCGAATCTAAAAAGGTTCTCGAATATCTCGAACCTTTCGAATCCCGAATCTAACGAATCCTGCACATAAGAATTGTGCGATCCGTGGTATAGTTGCCCGCAGTATAGGTATCAGGCATAGGTAGCGAGGTAAAGGTGCCTTCAGTATAGCTAGCTAGGTATGGGTGCCTTCAATATGGGTAGCTTTCAGTATAGGTAGCAAGGTATAGGGGCCTTCAGTATAGGTAGCAAGGTATAGGGGCCCTAAGTATAGGTAGCAAGGTATAGGTGCCCTAAGTATAGGTAGCAGGGTATATGGGCCTTCAGTATAGGTAGCAGGGTTTATGGGCCTTCAGTATAGGTAGCAGGGTATAGGGGCCTTCAGTATAGGTAGCAGGGTATATGGGCCTTCAGTATAGGTAGCAGGGTATATGGGCCTTCAGTATAGGTAGCAAGGTATAGGGGCCTTCAGTATAGGTAGCAGGGTATATGGGCCTTCAGTATAGGTAGCAGGGTATATGGGCCTTCAGTATAGGTAGCAAGGTATAGGGGCCTTCAGTATAGGTAGCAGGGTTTATGGGCCTTCAATATAGGTAGCAGGGTATAGGGGCCTTCAGTATAGGTAGCAGGGTATATGGGCCTTCAATATAGGTAGCAGGGTATATGGGCCTTCAGTATAGGTAGCAAGGTATAGGGGCCTTCAGTATAGGTAGCAGGGTTTATGGGCCTTCAGTATAGGTAGCAGGGAATAGGGGCCTTCAGTATAGGTAGCAAGGTATAGGGGCCTTCAGTATAGGTAGCAAGGTATAGGGGCCTTCAGTATAGGTAGCAAGGTATAGGGGCCTTCAGTATAGGTAGCAAGGTATAGGGGCCTTCAGTATAGGTAGCAAGGTATAGGGGCCTTCAGTATAGGTAGCAGGGTATATGGGCTTTCAGTATCGGTAGCAGGGTACATGTGCCTTCAGTATCGGTAGCAAGGTATAGGGGCCTTCAGTATTGGTAGGTAACTAGGTATAGGGGCCTTCAGTATAGGTAGCAGGGTATATGTGCCTTCAGTATAGGTAGCAGGGTATATGTGCCTTCAGTATAGGTAGGTAGCTAGGTATAGGGGCCTTCAGTATAGGTAGTAAGGTACATGTGCCTTCAGTGTAGGTAGGTAGGTAGGTAGGTAAAGGGACCTTCAGTATAGGTAGCAGGGTATAGGGCCTTAAGTATAGGTAGGTATGTAGGTAGGTAGGTATAGGGGCCTTTAGGTAGGTAGGTAGGTAAAGGGACCTTCAGTATAGGTAGCAGGGTATGGGCCTTAAGTATAGGTAAGTATGTAGGTAGGCAGGTATAGGTGCCTTTAGGTAGGTAGGTACGTATAGGGGGCCTGTAGGTAGGTAGGTAGGTAGGTATTGAGGCCTGTAGGTAGGTATAGTGGCCTGTAGGTAGGTATAGGGGCCTTTAGGTAGGTAGGTAGGTATAGGGGCCTTTAGGTAGGTAGGTAGGTACGTATAGGGGGCCTTTAGGTAGGTATAGGGGGCCTTTAGGTAGGTGGGTATAGCGGCCTGTAGGTAGGTAGGTAGGTAGGTAGGTATAGCAGCCTGTAGGTAGGTAAGGATAGTGGCCGGTAGGTAGGTAGGTAGGTATAGTGGCCTGTAGGTAGGTATAGTTGCCTGTAGGTAGGTATAGTGTCCGGTAGGTAGGTAGGTATAGGTGCCTTTAGGTAGGTAGGTATGTATAGGGGGCCTGTAGGTAGGTGGGTAGGTAGGTAGGTATAGTGGCCTGTAGGTAGGTAGGTATAGGGGCCATTAGGTAGGTAGGTAGGTATAGGGGCCTTTAGGTAGGTAGGTATAGGGGCCTTTAGGTAGGTATAGGGGCCTTTAGGTAGGTATAGGGGCCTTTAGGTAGGCAGGTAGGTGCGTATAGGGGGCCTTTAGGTAGGTATAGGGGCCTGTAGGTAGGTAGGTATAGCGGCCTGTAGGTAGGTAGGGATAGTGTTAGGTCGGTAAGTAGATAGAACCCCCCTCCCGGCCCCCTCCGTCCCCCGTGCCTCCTCCGCTCACCCCTGCATAATCTACTCACCTTTCCCGTGGAGCGCAGAGCGGCAGACCTCTTCGTTACTTCCCTGTTCCCTCTAGTGGCCGGACCGGCTCTTACTAATGACGTCATTGTAAGAGCCGGTCACTAGGGGGAACCAGGAAGTCGGCGAGAGGTCTGCCGCTCTGCGCTCCGCTATGGATAGGTGAGTGGATGCGGGCAGGGGGGGGCGAGCGGAGGAGGCGCGGGGGGGTCGGAGGAGGACGAGTGCGAGCGGCGGATGCGATTCGGCGGATTCGTATAGTGGAAAATGGCGTCGGGATTCGAATCCACGAATCTCGAATATTTCCTAATATTCGAGGGATTCGTGGATTCGCCGGATTCGTCGTCCCACCCCTAATTATTATTATTATTAATAATATTTAAATAGCCAAGAAACAGTGAGAGACAGCTTGAGATAAGGTTTTACTACAGGAAAGTTTAAATGATCATTATTTCTGCTTCTCCAAGGAGACCCTCCTGACCATGGTCACCACGTATCACTCCTGCATCCAGGACTTCTCACAAGCATCACCTCTCCTTTGGATATCTCTCTCCCACAGCATCACGACCACACCTCTTCAGAGACACTTATTTGTTATAGTCAGATTTTTGGCCCACTGCCTCATCCGCTAGTGCCGTTCTTTCCTCCATCACTTTCATCACCTACTGTCTCCACCCCTCTCCCCTCTAGATTGTAAAATTGCAAGGGCAGGCCCCTCCCTAATCCTCCCCCTACTGTCTCCTCCCCAATTCCCCTAGATTGTAAAATTGCAAGGGCAGGCCCCTCCCCAATCCTCCCCTTACTGTCTCCACCCCACTCCCCTCTAGATTGTAAAATTGCAAGGGCAGGCCCCTCCCCAATCCTCCCCTTACTGTCTCCACCCCACTCCCCTCTAAATTGTAAAATTGCAAGGGCAGGCCCCTCCCCAATCCTCCCCCTACTGTCTCCTCCCCAATTCCCCTAGATTGTAAAATTGCAAGGGCAGGCCCCTCCCCAATCCTCCCCCTACTGTCTCCACCCCACCCCCCTCTAGATTGTAAAATTGCAAGGGCAGGCCCCTCCCCAATCCTCCCCCTACTGTCTCCACCCCACTCCCCTCTAGATTGTAAAATTGCAAGGGCAGGCCCCTCCCCAATCCTCCCCCTACTGTCTCCTCCCCAATTCCCCTAGATTGTAAAATTGCAAGGGCAGGCCCCTCCCCAATCCTCCCCTTACTGTCTCCACCCCACTCCCCTCTAGATTGTAAAATTGCAAGGGCAGGCCCCTCCCTAATCCTCCCCCTACTGTCTCCACCCCACTCCCCTCTAGATTGTAAAATTGCAAGGGCAGGCCCCTCCCTAATCCTCCCCCTACTGTCTCCACCCCTCTCCCCTCTAGATTGTAAAATTGCAAGGGCAGGCCCCTCCCTAATCCTCCCCCTACTGTCTCCACCCCTCTCCCCTCTAGATTGTAAAATTGCAAGGGCAGGCCCCTCCCTAATCCTCCCCCTACTGTCTCCACCCCACTCCCCTCTAGATTGTAAAATTGCAAGGGCAGGCCCCTCCCTAATCCTCCCCCTACTGTCTCCACCCCTCTCCCCTCTAGATTGTAAAATTGCAAGGGCAGGCCCCTCCCTAATCCTCCCCCTACTGTCTCCACCCCTCTCCCCTCTAGATTGTAAAATTGCAAGGGCAGGCCCCTCCCCAATCCTCCCCCTACTGTCTCCACCCCTCTCCCCTCTAGATTGTAAAATTGCAAGGGCAGGCCCCTCCCTAATCCTCCCCCTACTGTCTCCACCCCACTCCCCTCTAGATTGTAAAATTGCAAGGGCAGGCCCCTCCCTAATCCTCCCCCTACTGTCTCCACCCCTCTCCCCTCTAGATTGTAAAATTGCAAAGGCAGGCCCCTCCCCAATCCTCCCCCTACTGTCTCCACCCCTCTCCCCTCTAGATTGTAAAATTGCAAGGGCAGGCCCCTCCCTAATCCTCCCCCTACTGTCTCCACCCCTCTCCCCTCTAGATTGTAAAATTGCAAGGGCAGGCCCCTCCCCAATCCTCCCCCTACTGTCTCCTTTAACTTTAACTTCTTAACATATGTAGCAATTTTGGTAACAATGGCAGGTACGGGGGCTTTGCTATTACCTGCTAAAGTCGGCACAAAAATGACACAAATTACTAATGATGATTACACAAAATCAATTGAATTTACAAACATAATTACGTATGGGTGTAACTGCAAAATGTAAGCAAAAATTTGGCATAATCGTAATTAGCTGATTAGAATCATTAGTACGCTATGTTCTATTAATAACAATAATCGCACAATATTGATCTTTTCTAGTGCATTGCTATTAGGTTGGCGAGTCAGACATGATTTTTTTCATGGCGCTCCGATATTATCCCCCGCATTCTTGGCATGTTAAGAGATGTCACTGCACAGACAGCCCTTACAGGTACCCAGCTATATGTTATAATGATTTGTATCGAGTAGCAGAGGAGAAAGGGCAGCCACGCTACAGAAAAGCTGACGACGCTATAAAAACTGACTTGATGACACGTCTGGTTATCACCGGCATTTACGTGGACACGCCGGCCAGCGATCACTCATCCTGGTGCTGAATTCATGGGGTTAGTAGGATCAGGTCATGCCTTATTCATCGCCTCGGTGGTCAGCTTGCCAATACCGCTGGAGACACAAATCTACTCACTGTTCCCGGACGCAGGTTCCTCTGATAAGAAAGGCCATCTGCAAACTGAAAGGGACGCTTTCTAAAGCATACAGTATTTATACATTGACTCCCCTCCCCCCCCCCCCCCCCTTGCATAAGGCAGTAGGGCGGATTGTCCAAAATAAAATGTAAAGAGTCAATGTGAACATGTCAACTTTCCAGTCCCAGGGCTGTATTTAAAGGGAACCCAAGGTGAGAGTGATATGAAGCAGGGCTGGATTTCCTATAAGGCACTGTAGGCAAGTGCCTACAGGCGTTTAATGAGGGAAAGGCGGCTTACTCCCCTCCCCGAGCGCCACTCTCCTTCCTTCCCATTGCAGAGTCCCGAGCACAGCATAAATGAGAGGTTACTCATCCCAACTCTCGGCATTCCACTGACTAGATCTCCTGCTAGTCGGGGGCAACTCTAGCTACTTAATATTGAGGGTTCTTCTGGATACCTTATGCTAATATAGGTGGAACTCCGCTCACAACCTCCATCCACTGGCAGTGCAGGAAAACGGGCTGCTAAGACCTCAGATCCAATATTGTAGACAGTGAAATCCGCACGATGTCGGTGGAATCAAGATGGCTTTATTGAATCAATACACATAACGGGCTACAATCCGACACCACATGCTGACATGTTTGGGGGATTACATGCCCTTAATCATTGCTATGCTAAGGGGCACCTCTAGCTATCTATGACAGGCAAGGGAAGTAACTTAGTGACAGCTGGGCTAGCCAGCACACTTATGGTGCGGTTCAGTGGGTGTCTGTAGGTTCATGGAGGGCGACATACGTTGGCTTTTCTGAAGCACGACGCAGGCAATCTGCATACGCTTTGCAGTAATTTATGTTGGGTTTGGGGGGAATGGTTCATCCATAGATGTTGGCAGCAGTGTAACATGTGCAAAGCACTGCATATTCATAGATCACAACGGGCACAAAGCTGTTTATTTTTAGTTTGCTGGCACGCGGCAACGCAAGACAGAAATGTCAGCCAGCGTGTGCTGCCTGGCAGCCTGGGCAGCTGCCCGAAAACCTGCGGAAAGGGTCATTTATCAGGCGGGGGGGGGGGGGGGAGAGAACGTCAGACCAGGAGGGGTCCACACCTGCAGAATTCCACAAAGCTTTGCAAAAAAAGTATCCCTCAAAGTTTTATCAATTAATGCAATTACTTGTAAAATACTCCCCCCGATTATTACACTCCACTTTAAAGGGGCGATCTTTGCAGTGAATCGTGTGCCGGCCACATCTGCAGACACAGTTGGTCAGATGTGAGATGACGTCAAAGAAAACCTTCAACAATGCTTTGTTAATAAACAATGCTGCTTTGTAAAGAATGAATGAAAAAGGCATCCGTTAGTCAAACGCTGGATACACTCCAGGCACGTTTAATACATTGTTTGGCATAATTAATACTTGGGCTGGGTTTATACAGAGTTGACTGCAGACTCGCGTCTGGTGTGACTATTTGTGTAGCAGTGAAATTAAGTCTATATTATAGGTTATTGTGACGCGGTGGTGTAGTGGTTAGCGCTCTCGCCTTGCGGTTCTGGGTCTCCGGTTTGAATCCCAGCCACAGCACTATCCTGACAATTATAGCGCTTTTCTCCTGTTGGACTCAAAGCGCTCCAGAGCTGCAGCCACTAAGGATGCACACAAGAGGCCACCCTGCAGTGTTAGGAAGTCTTGCCCAAGGACTTCTATCTGCACAAAGTTTGTATGTTGTTCCCGTGTCTGTGTGGGTTTCCTTCAGGCACTCCGGTTTCCTCCCACACCCCAAAAACATACAGAGAAGTTAATTGGCTTCACCCTAAATTGTCACTAGACTACGATACATTCACTACATGATACATACATACATATAGGACTATAGTAGGGATTAGATTGTGAGCTCCTCATAGGGACGGTTAGGTGACAAGACAATTTACTCTGTACAGCGCTTCAGAAGATCTCAACCTATTTCTGTTTAAAATTATTATTATTTAGTATTTATATAGCGCTAAGGTCAAATGGTGCCCCGGGCAAGATAGCAGATGCCTGGCATTTTAAGTAAGATTTGGTGTGTGGTGGTGGTGGTGGTGGTGGGGGGGGGGGGGCTGTAGCATCCATCAGGCCCCTAGACTCTCTCCAGGCCCTAAGCAACTGCCTAGGTTTCCTTTGTAGATGATCCGGCTCTGCTTTTAGATCCTTGTCTGTTGTCTGGGGCCATATCTGTTGGCTTGCTTTAAGATTTGGTCATCCAATGTTTAGGGTGAACCTTTTAACCCTCCTGGCGGTTAATTTTTTTTTTTGCCACTTAGGCAAAATCCTTTTTTTTTTTTTTTTTTTTTTCATGTAAAGCTACCAGAGTGGTAGCTACATGAAACACCACTAGAGGGCGCATGTGTCCCTCTAGTGCGATCGTCGCCGGCATCAATAGCAAACAGGGGAACGCGTATATAACGCGCTCCCCTGTTTGGCTTCTCCTGTAGCCATGGCGACGATCAGAATGACGTCATGGACGTCAGCCGACGTCCTGACGTCAGACACCTCCGATCCAGCCCATAGCGCTGCCCGGAACTCATTGGTCCGGGCAGCGCAGGGCTCTGGCGGGGGGGGGGCCCTCTTGCGCCGCTGCGTGCGGGCGATCGCCGCAGAGCGGCGGCGATCGAGCTGTACGCGTGGCTAGCAAAGTGCTAGCTGCGCGTACAGCATTTTAAACTGAGCAAATCGCCCCACCAGGGGCTGAGATATCTTCCTGCGTGGCATAGCCCGAGCTCAGCTCGGGCTTACCGCCAGGAAGGTTAAAGAGAAACCGTAACCAAGGATTGAACTTCCTCCCAATCAGTAGCTGGCACCCCCTTCCTATGAGAAATCTATTCCTTTTCTCAAACAGACCATCAGGGGGCTCTGTATGGTTGATATTGTGGTGAAACCCCTCCCACAGTGTGATGTCAGAACCATGGCCCTGACCTCACACTGTGGGAGCCTTGTTGCATTGTGGGAAATAACAGATGTTTACAGCTGTTTCCGACTGCCAAAAAAGCAAGCAGCATCTCTTTCCACTGACATCACCTGCCAGCAGTAAAAATGATAAATGTCAGAATTTAAGTCAGGGAGAGGAAAGATTGTACAATAGGCAAACACTGGCTAAATCATTTATACATAATTATTGTAAAAATAAAGCAGGTTTCTTCATTACGTTATTTTCACTGGGGTTCGTATAACTGTGCATCGTAATTGCATTTTTATTTATGTCTGATTAACCCTTTTGTTAATCAATGGCCTTTTGTTAATCAGAGACTGCTCTCTGCCACTGAGCGAGGTTTCGTAAGTCTTCAAAAACCTAAGTGCTCCTGAAGACGGGTCGTTCCGTACTGCGATTTCACACACTCGCGCATGCACAGTACGGAACAGCCAGTCTTCAGGAGCATTCAACTTCCGAAGCCGATTTGAACAGAGGAGCAAGCGCTGGAACGAGAGGAACATCCGAGGAACGGCTCTGAAGGACCCAGAGCCTTCCCTCTCCTTAGGTAACCGAGTAACCAAGCAGCTCGGGGTGACCCAAACCACTAGGAATGTATTGGGGGCTAAAAGAGACTGAAAAGAACTCCTACTAATAAGCAATGCTTGGTGAAATGTGCCTTCTTAAAACAGAAGGAAACTTGCAATAATTCAGCTATAAGTGAACATGTGTGGTTACCCACAATGCACCACTACTGAATATGCAAATTATCTCTATGCCCCTGTAGCCTGGCTGGCATCCAGAGCCGCTGGTGTATAGCAAGCATATAGCTTTAAATATTGTAAACACATGTAAACAGCCAGTTTTGGACTTTTGGTCCTCATCAGTACATGGCAGGGCTTGATATCGCTGTATGGCATAGGGCTTGGATTAGTACAACGGAGTTACAGGGGCAAAAAGAGATCATTTGAATGGATCCATCTGAAAATGGCGCCTGAGAATAATGGCGCACGGTGTTGCCGCTAAACCGTTTGCCGCTTATTGTTATTTAACGTTAAAGCCCTATTGTTATTTAGCGTTAACACACAGAACCCTCTCTATACCTATCTCGAACCCCTAAACCCACCCTGGTGGTGCCTAACCCTAACCACCCCCCTGGTGGTGCCTAACCCTAACCCCCCCTGGTGGTGCCTAACCCTAACCACCCCCCTGGTGGTGCATAACCCTAAGACCCCCCTGGTGGTGCCTAACCCTAACACCCCCCTGGTGGTGCCTAACCCTAACACCCCCCTGGTGGTGCCTAACCCTAAGACCCCCTGCTGGTGCCTAACCCTAAGACCCCCCTGGTGGTGCCTAACCCTAAGACCCCCCTAGTGGTGCCTAACCCTAAGACCCCCCTGGTGGTGCCTAACCCTAACCACCCCCCTGGTAGTGCCTAACCCTAACCACCCCCTAATGGTGCCTAACCCTTAGACCCCCCCCTAGTGGTGCCTAACCCTAAGACCCCCCCAGTGGTGCCTAACCCTAACCACCCCCCCTGGTGGTGTCTAACCCTAACCACCCCCCTGGTGGTGTCTAACCCTAAGACCCCCTTGATGGTGCCTAACACTAATACTAGTCTGGTGGTGCCTAACCCTAACCTTGACAGTGTTACATTAAATCCATTCACCGTTTTGCAGTAACGTCTGCAGTTTGGCTTATGTAGGGCGCTATTGATAAATAACGTTACTGTGGGCAATAACGTCTGCTGTTTGGCAAATGAACGGCACTATTGATAAATAACGTTAGTGTGTGCCACTATTGATAAATAACGTTAGTGTGTGCCACTATTGATAAATAACGTTACTGTGTGCCGTTTTTCTTCTTTTTCCCCTGTGCGCCATTATTATGCAGTACTAACGATAAATAGCGATAAGCGTATCTTTTTAATGCGGAGCCATTTTTATGCATAGGCGCTGTGCGCCATTATTCACTGATCCGCATTTGAATATCCAGTAATGGTGCATTGTGGGTAACCACAAATGTTTACCTATAGTTGAATTATTGCAAGTTTCCTTCTGTTTTAAGAAGGCAAATTACACCAAGCTCTTCTTAGGTAAGTATCTGTGTATTTTTATTTTATTTTCTCTTCAGATTCTCTTTAAGGGCTGGTGCACACCTAAAGCACTAGCACTTTCAAAAGCGCTTGGCTAGTGTATCTGAATGGGATGGATCACACCAGAGCGATGTGCTTTTTCCCAAAATGCGGGTCCTGCAGCATTTCTGAAGCAATTCAGCCTCAATGTTAAATTGGTATAAAACCCTGACATAATACAGGTTTTCCCCGACTGACGAACGACCCGCCGATACTAACGGCATGGATTCTCTGTTACCATGGGAACAAGTAAACATTTTTTTTTTCAAATTGGACTTCAAATTGGTTTTTGAGAAAATTGATTTTAAAAAAAAGTCTAAGAAAAAATGTCTTTTCAACTTGTACAAACAGGTACAAAGGGCAAAGGTGACACAGAGGGGGCCACTGGAGGCACATGGGGGGCACAGAGGAGGTACAGGGGACAGATATAGCATAGTGTTCCGACTTAAGAACAGATTCAGGTTAAGAACATACCTACAGTCCCTATCTCGTTCGTTAACCGGGGACTACCTGTATTCAATTAAAACTTGTTTTCCTACTTTTTATATGCCATACGGTTATTATATTTGCTTTTGTGCACAATTATTATTATTCATTTAGAAATTATACGTTCCCAAAGTACACTTTTTTCTCTCTGAGAGCTGACTTTGCATTTTATTTATAACTGCTTTATTCATGTTCTAACGTAAGCATAAATGCTTTCTGATTGTCTGTCTTTGTTCAGCAGAGGCTGCAGTGTCAGAGAAGTGTTTATTTACATTCCTCACTTGATACAATTAAGCACAAGATAACATTATCTGCACTTTGGATGGGTTCAGCTTTGCTGGCAGGTTAAATTTTTTGCGGAAAACCGTTCCAATAGATGCCTTTGATGATAAAATACCGACATGTCCGATTCTCTGCTCGATTCTGTTCCGCTCGATTTCTCATAGAAGTGAATGGGAAAAAGATAAGAAAAACAAGCAGAAGATAAGAGAATTGAGCAGAGTCAAATGGCTAATAGATTGCGCAGAGAATCGAACGCGAAAAACGTAACGTCATATTCCCAGCATAAGTCCTGTGTGTAACCCTTTGAATGCTGTTCTACTAAAAAAAATGCTGGTTGTCTATAGTATGCTGTAAATATCTATTAGAGCGAAGAAAAAATGCTGTCTTTCATTCCGCTTTAAGTGTAGGAAAGTTGAAAATCCTTCTGAAAAGTGCTAGAACTGATCGATTTTCCAAGCGTTTTTGTAATAAAAGTACACTTGCAGCTCTACTGTACCCAGGGCCGGATCTCCCATGAAGCAAGGTGAAACATCAGCCACAGAGATTACAGGGGCAGCATGTTTGTACTGTGTGTTTACACTAAGGCTGCTTTCACAATAAGACGTTACACCGCACAGCAATGAAAAATCAATGGGCTGTTCACAGTGCCCACGTTGCGTTACACAGTAACGCTGCACGTTCTTTTGAAGTGCAGAATACTGTGCGTTCTAGCGGCTTAAACCGCGTTAGACTGTTTGCACATGCTCAGTACGGGTGTTTTTTTTTTTTATTTTATGGGCGGAGAGGAGGCGGGGAGAGGCCGCTACGTAGTCAGGCACATGGCTACTTATTATTCACTGCACTTGCAGTGTTTACTTCCTGGAGCGGCCGCTGATTTGCTGGCGGGACCACGTGATGCGGAGAGCTCTGCTCACGTGGTCTCCGCAGCTTATCCGACTGAACAGGTGCACCAAGAGCTGCTTTTAACACGGCTCTTGGTAGCGTCCTCCTCCATCACCACCAACAGGCGTTGCGTTAGGGGCACGTTATGCGACCTATAATGTCCCCTAAGCGCAACATCCTGGTGAGAAAGCAGCCTAACAGCATGCAGTCAGAGTAGGAGGAGAGCAAGGTGTAGAGGTCATCATTGGGGAAAAGCAGCTTGTTGTGCTGTGTGAGGAGTCTGACAGTGAGTGAGGAGGAGGAGGCAGGAAAGCATCATTGGGGAAAAGCAGCTTGTTGTGCTGTGTGAGGAGTGTGACAGTGAGTGAGGAGGGGGAGGCAGGAGAGTATTATTGGGGAAAAGCAGCTTGTTGTGCTGTGTGAGGAGTCTGACAGTGAGTGAGGATGGGGAGGCAGGAGAGCAGCAGAGTTTCAGAAGGGGGACACATCCTTATACGTTTGCCTCAGTCAGCAAAAAGTCTAGAACCGACCCTGACTGTATCTAAAAGGAAATAAAAATGCTACACCAAAACGCTCCAAAAATCGATAGGTATAATAGTATGATTAGTATAAGAAATAAAAAATAAATAGAAAAAAATAGAAAACCGCTAGGCACATGCCTAGAATCACTTAGAAAAATCACTTATAAAAGCGCTGAGCGTTTGCGATTATGCTAGCGCTTTTTGGCCCATCCATGTTTACACGGTTACATTTACCTCTTGGAAGGTTAAACATTTTTTGAGTCCCGCCTCTGTCAACCTGCTGGTTGCAAATCACCCTCATTGCGATGGTGGAAAAAAAATTAAAAATAGCATTTGATATTCTGCCTGTTCCTCAGCAGGCGGCCACTTGCTCGAAGGCCCTGGCATCGGGCGCCAGGTGTGATGCTGGACTCTGTGCAGTCATCTCATTTTGCAAGTGGATATTAATGCAGGGAAGCATATCTAATAAAGAACAGCTTTGTCCACGCAGGCTTCAACTGTCCTTCAATGTGTTCAGCCTTAATTATCTCCCATTACGCATGCAAATATGGGGGGAAGGAAGCTCAGATCTAATTCTGGCACTCGGGACTGGGGAGGAAGGATAGAAAGGCTTCTGTTTATTCCAAGGATGGGCAAGGGATGGAGGAGATAAGACCTGTACGCCTGGAACTCCATGTCAATTCTGTGCGGGTTGGTTTATCAAAAGAGTGAATCTTGAAATGGCCTAAAATTCATCGTCTGCGTGTCACACAATCGGCGTTGGAAATTTTCCTCCGTTCCTAAAACCTTCCGTCCATCATCGCTGCAGAGCAGATGCAGAAACAAGCAACAAGATTGTTCAGAGGAATGGAAGGTTTCGCTTACGGCGAAAGGTTAAAGAGACCCTGTAACAAAATTTAAAAAGAAAAACCTCTTGGGGAAACTTACCTCGGGAGGGAGAAGTCTCAGTGTCCCAATGAGCCTTTCCCGTCCCCTGTAGCTTGGGGAAAACCAGCGCTGGCTCCCCAAAAGTCCCTCGACAAGGCTTGACAAGCGGTGCACGGGCAATATTTACCTACCGCGATCCTGCGCAGACGCACTAGCAGCACCGCGATCCGGAAATAGCCAAATCCGATCGGATCTGCTCTACTGCGCAGGCGCAAGTCTTTTGCGCCAGCGCGGTAAAACGGATACGATCGGGTTCAGCTATTTCCGCCATAACCTGAAGGAAGAGCTGCTGCTGCTGCGGCAGGATAGCGGTGGGTAAATACTTGCCGTGTTGGATTACTGGGATGAAGAACGGGGAAGCCTTGTTAGGATCCTGAGGTTACCCCTCCCGAGTCTCTTTAAGCTACGTACACACATTAGATAAATATCGGTCTGAACCACATTAACGAGCTTTCAGTCATTTGACCAAAGAAAGTTTATGGCTTGTGCATAACAGGCAAATTTAAGTGAATGCAGGCATATGAATTAGGGCTAGCATACGATATCAGGATCGCTGGTGTAGGGATCACCATAGCAGCTCTAGCTATAGGGTCTGTAGCCAAAGGGGGCCTGGTCTCAGTGCCCGGCGCTAAGGGATTCTAGGGTCAAAGAGGGTGGCTGGTGGACCCCTTGACACCGACTGGGCCCCAGGCACCTGCCTAGCTTGCCTTGTGGATAAGCCTGCCTTGGGGAAGATTCACAAGGTGACCTAATCTGGGGTTGGTGAGTGATGAGGAGGCCCCAAAACTACCTAATACTGTCTGGGGAGACGATGAGAGCGCACCATGACCTGTGCTCCTCACCCATAGAGCCTGAGCTCCAAGTTGTATACAATTTGCATTAAACGTGCATGCAAATTATTAGCATGTCCTGTGATGGCGCAGGTGTCGCCTGTTAAATCGCCGGAACACAACAGGAGATGTTCTGCTAATTATTTTTTTTTATAAAAACATCTTTCTTTATCACAGCAGCTTCCAATAATTTTAATAAGCATAATGAGATTTTTTTTAAGCAGTAATTACACTGTTATTAAGTCATTAAAGTATTTTTTCAGTCTTCTTCCGCAATCGTTATTTACTGCAGTATGTAAAGTGTGAGGTTTATGTTTATAAAGAGCTGCTTCTGATAAATCTTATATAATTGTATAAACACACCAAAGTTTCTATCTATAATTTAAAGGGACTCCGAGCAGTGCAGAAACTATGGAAATATGCATATCATTTTAAAGCTCTCTTTCTCCTCTTTCCAATGATCTATAAACTACCGCCCTACGCCTTTTAGTTTTCGCTATTTTCGCGATTGAAATTGCCGCGGCTGCAATTTCAATCGCGAAAATAAAGAAAACTAAAAGGCATAGCGCAACGATTTAGGTGTCGCCAGAAAGAGGAGAAAGAGAGCTTTAAAATGATATCCATCAAGCCATAGTTACATTGTATTACACAGGCCGACTTTTTCTGCTGAATGGAGCTGCTGACACTGGGAAAAGTGTCGGCCTGTGCAATACAATATAACTATGGCTTGATGGATATCATTTTAAAGCTCTCTTTCTCCTCTTTCTGGCGACACCTAAATCGTCGCTCTACGCCTTTTAGTTTTCTTTATTTTCGCGATTGAAATCGCGGCCGCGGCAATTTCAATCGCGAAAATAGCGAAAACTAAAAGGCGTATGGCAGCGGTTTATATATCATTGGAAAGAGGAGAAAGAGAGCTTTAAAATGATATGCATCTTTCCATAGTTTCTGCACTGCTCGGAGTCCCTTTAAAAATATGAAGCATGTGTTATAAAGAGAAGTTTGACTTCTTAAAGTGGATCCGAGATGAACTTTTACTCATTGCATAATTGTGTTCCTTTCCTATTGTTTATAGGGCATTCCTCAAGCCAAATACTTTTTTGTTTTAATGCTCTGATTCCCTATAAACTAAACAAGCCACGCCCACAGGTTTTCAGACAGCCAAGGCACTGTATCAAGGGCTCATGGGAGCTCAGTCTGGGCAGGAGGAGGGGGAGGTATTATTAGCCAGAGATTTCAGAGGCAGAGGGGAGGTGGGAGGAGGAGGAGGGATTAGGTTTTTTCACAGGCTGAGTGCTAAAGATGCAGATAAGCTTGCCTGTGTGTAATGTTTACAAACAACATGGCTGCTGTCATTGTATCACAGGAATAAATAATCATATTCTATTGAAGTTGTCTGTATCTAGATTTCCTGTGTAAACTATCTAAACTTTAGATAAGATATATAGACAAGTTACTTGATATTGTTTAAAGCTTTAAATAGACACTGAAGTGAAAACATTTTTTTGATATCATGATTTGTATGTGTAGTACAGATAAGAAATAAAACATTAGCAGCAGAGATATGAGTCTCATATTGTTTCCAGAGAGATTGTCCAGAGAGATAAGAAACTCATTATCTATGCAAAAGAGGCAGAGAGCTCTGTCTTCTGAAGATGTATTATCTCAACTGTCTGTCACTGTATTTTCTTTTTTCTCTGCAGAGGACAGTTCAATAGTTCACTGGGCTGCTCTGTAAAATCATCTAGAATGCTGAGTAGTGTGTAAACTGCAAATATTAGAGAATAATGCAATGTTATAAAAACACCATATAACTGAAAACAAAACTATGAGAATATTGTTTTTGCTACTAATGTTATAGTAATTATCCGTACTATACAACCAATTCATTCTATCATAATTTTTCTTTTCGCTTCAGTGTTTCTTTAAAACAGAAGGTATTTGTAATCAGAGAGGAGCTTCCAGATAACCAGGTAAAGGGCAGAATTTTGGGATCCCTTTTAATCGCTGGCGATTTCCCTAAACGCTTTTCAGGGGCGTAACAATAGATCCTGCAAGGGATGCAGCCGTAGTAGGGCCCAGCAACCACAGGGGGCTCCGTCCTGAGAGACTGACAACTAAGGACAAGGAGAGAAAAAAATGTTTTGCTTTCTGCACTATTGTTCTAATGACTGCATCTGCTCGGCTGCTGATTAGTAATCATACATAGTTTTGTAGACAAATATTTGTAGACAGTCCCTATGCAGTGTGCAGCAGGGACTTGTGTACAGTGCTGTTTTACCCTCAGTCTTTCTACTTCTCCCCAAGTGCTGTGTCCTGTAGTAATGCTTGAGGAGTCCGGGCACAGAGTGGGAAGCTTTCTATTCTCTGCACAATTGTTCTAATGACTGCATCTCAGTTTACCTGTGCATTGCTTCTCAGTTTACCTGTGTGGAAGGGGGGGGGGGGGTATTAGGAGGCACCATCCAATGTTTTGCAAAGGGGCCCTATTCTAAGTTTCGCAGGGGGGCCCAGTGATTTCTTGTTATGCCCCTGTTTCCAATGTAAGTGGATGGAACAGATCCCACTGGAGCAATAAGGTAAGTCACATTCGCAGGACAGCGTTTGCACACTAGTGTTTTGTATAAAAGTGAAATATAATGTTTCTAGGGAACCAAGACTGAGACTGTCCAAAGCAGCAAGGACAGCAATACTATCACAGGAAAAACACACATATATAAGTAGATAAATAAATAAAGTAAGTCAAGAGAAAACTGTTCCAGGCATTTTCCATCTTACTGCCTCTGAATGAAGCCAATCCTGATGTAAAACTCCACTGTCATATCTAGCTTGCTTTGTAAACACATGTGACCACAGCATAGATTGTATTTCAGCAGCTTCTGCAGAGGGTTGAGGTGTGTTTCCCTTCTCTGCCTTTTTTCACACTAGACTGCCCTCAGCCAATCAGTGAGGAGCAGGAATGTGGGAGGGGAGATAACAAGATTCCCTCTCCTCTGCAATGTATCAGAATAGAGCCAGGCTGACTGAAATAAGATTCATTACAGCAGACACATTTATGATTATATTGGGATGCTTGCAATGCAGGGTCGGGTTGTAGACTGCATAATAAACACAAAGCAGTGGGTAAATGGAATTTGATTTTATGGCTGCTTTAAGCGGCATGCATTCACACTTCCTGGAGCTTTGATACAAGGTTACTACTTTCTTCCTTATCCACTGAGGCAATGCAGATGATCACAGCTGCACAGTAAATAAGTGAGCATATGCCATCCATGTAAGATTCTGCTTGCCTATAGTATAATGATCAATTAGGCTCCGTGCCCGGGAACTGGTTATTATGCTCCCGCACAGGTCTGGAAATTAATTTTCTCAACAGAGTCTCTGTCCCTCGGCTGGAATGATCAGAAGGACGGGAGGGCGGCTGCTGGGAGTCACTTTTCTGTTTGTTCGGCCTGGAAACACTTTAACGGGTGCCTGAGATGAACTACATGTCAGGTTTTATACTTACCTAGGGGCTTCTTCCAGCCCTCTCAAGGCCACTCAGGTGCTCCTGTCAACCACAGGAAGGCCCGGTACTCTGCCCAAGTTGGGCTTCATCGTGCTTGTGTGGCCTGGCCGCATCCCAGTCATGCTCCCAAGACCATTCTACACCTCAGTAGTATGTAGTGCGCAGGTTTAGAACCCTCCCGTAGGAGCGCACGCGGAGAAGCGCGACTTGGGTAGAGTACCAAGCCATCCTGCAGCGGACAGAAGCAGCCCGGGAGCCAGCAATGGGAAACCCCACCTCCTGCCGCCGCTTGCCCGAACCCTTTGTCTGCCTCCATGAAAGCAGGAAGTAGACAGACTGCAGATTTGTGGCTGGATAGTGTACTGGGTAAAGGCTCTGCCTTTGACATGGGAGACCAGGATTCGCATCCTGGCTAGGGTCAGTAACTATTCAGTAAGAAGTATTGGGCAAGACTCCCTAACACTGCAGGGTAGCCCCTTCAGCGCACCATTAGTGGCTGCAGCTCTTGAGCAATTGAGTCCAACAGGAGAAAAACCCAGTACAAATGTTAGGATTATTGTTAGTTATATTGCAGGATTTGTATTAGCGGTTACAAAGAAATGTTTTTCTTTAAAGATTATTATGCTGTTGGTTATCTTTTAGAGCAGAGAGGAAGTTCTGAGTTCAGGTCCGCGTTAAACATTAACATATTGTTCCTGAAGCTGTAGTGTTAGGGCTGGGACCAACTAGCTATCGCAACGTTAAGCATTTGCGATTTGTTACTCATTTTCCAATTAATTTTCATAATGTTTTTGAAAGAATTTGGGATTTCACATAATCCGTTAATCACATTTGATTTAAAAATGCTACATGGAAGGTGTTTGTAATTTAATACAGATTGCAGGTGCTAAAGTGGAATCAATGGACTCTGTGAACCTAGCCGTATAGTGGACCTGAACTCTTGCACAGGGCAGAAGGAAAACAGAGGAATGCGCCCTGTATGTATTTAGAGAGTTTAGCCTGTCTAATTCCCACACATTTGTGACTTATCCCAACTGTAATTTGATCTCTCAGCCGTGTCAGCTGGCTGCCTCGGCAGAGCAGCACATTTGTAAGCACAGGATGTTAACCCTATGTCTGCTTCCATAATAGCAGGAAATAGACACACTGCAGCTGTATTGTAGGATTTGAATCAGCTGTAACAAATAAAAGTTTTTATTTGAAGGTTATTATGCTGTTGCTTATCTTTTAGAGTAGAGAGGAAGTCCTGCCTTCAGGTATAAAGGTCCGCTTTAAAGAGAGAGAAAAAATATATATAATAATTTTTTTCCCCCTACTACTATTAAATCATGAACTAATAGCATTTCCTGCAGTGCCTCTTTCATAAACCAGTCCAGTAGCTCCCATGCCTCGTCCCATAATGCACCTCACCACACGCTGCACTTCAGTCTCAGATCACCCGGGACATTTTTCTTGTCTTTTTATGTTTCGCTGAGGTTCAGTTGCTCAGCATGATATTTTTATCATACGTGAGGTTCGTCTGACTCCCGTCGGGATACGCCAGGTGCGATAATGGCCTCAGCGTTTCTCTCATGCTAAGCCGCCTGGTACCGTCATGTAGTAACACGCCGCTCTCCAAACGCTTTGCTTGCCCTCATTTGTGTCGCTGTTAGAGCGCCTTGCAGCGGGAGACAGGCTCACATAGAAAGCTCCACTCTCCCCGGAGATTCCACAAGCTCAACGTAAAGATTACAGTCCTGAGCGCTAACTGCGATCCTGCAAGAGCTGCAATGATGGCTCCGAGCCAAGCGATGGGGAGACGAGGTCAGGCGTGAAATGTCGCGAGGGCGTGGGTGACATCTTCTGTGATGGGGGGGAGGGGGCGCAGCTAATATTAGCTCTACTTTCCCACACCCCTTAGATTATCACGTATGTTGGGTTAACCAGCAATTTTATCCATGTATGTCGCTGTCTATACAAAGCACTCTGTACTACGCTGAGATGAGAAATGGTGGCGGGTCTCTTATATATTTTATTATTACGCACTGGTGTTGTTTGCAAATTTCTACAAGTCATTTTTGCATTGAAAATATGTTTGTGAAAATACACTGTATTATTGTGATATGGTCGATGAATACGGCAGAAACTGCAAATTTACTAATTTCTTGGGAACTAAAAATTTTTATTCACAGATATATTATGATGAACACAGATCGCCAACACACCAGATTATTCAAAAGTTCAGCCCTTTATTGTGCAATTGTTTCGGGGGGCCTCCAAGGTTCTTCCTTTCTCAGTGGCGTAGCTAAGAACCTGTGGGCCCCGTTGCAAGTTTTACACTGGGCCCCCCAAGCACTCTATACAGAACAATTGATATGGCGCACCAAAACCAATCAAGGGCAACCACAGTATCAGAGGTGCAAGAAGGGCATGGGAACAGTTTGTTAAGGATTGCTACTATTCAAAGCAACTACAGAAGTGAATATTCTCAGCACAGGACAAATTAAGAGCTAATTCTGTGGCTGAGGGCGGGCCTCTCGGGGCCCCACTAGCCCAAGGGCCCTGATGCGGTCGCTACCTCTGCACACCCTATTGCTATACCCCAGCCCTTTCTCAAGGCACGTGGTATATGGCATCTGTAAAAACATTCACAAATATATCAACTTGGATATGTATGGGTGTTCAGTAGTGTTGGGCGAACAGTGTTCGCCACTGTTCGGGTTCTGCAGAACATCACCCTGTTCGGGTGATGTTCGGGTTCGGCCGAACACCTGATGGTGTTCGGCCAAACTGTTCGGCCATATGGCCGAACTAAGAGCGCATGGCCGAACGTTACCCGAACGTTCGGCTAGCGCTGTGATTGGCCGAACGGGTCACGTGTAGTGTTGGGCGAACATCTAGATGTTCGGGTTCGGGCCGAACATGGCCGAACTCCGAACATAATGGAAGTCAATGGGGACCCGAACTTTCGTGCTTTGTAAAGCCTCCTTACATGCTACATACCCCAAATTTACAGGGTATGTGCACCTTGGGAGTGGGTACAAGAGGAAAAAATTTTTAGCAAAAAGAGCTAATAGTTTTTGAGAAAATCGATTTTAAAGTTTCAAAGGGAAAACTGTCTTTTAAATGCGGGAAATGTCTGTTTTCTTTGCACAGGTAACATGCTTTTTGTCGGCATGCAGTCATAAATGTAATACATATAAGAGGTTCCAGGAAAAGGGACCGGTAACGCTAACCCAGCAGCAGCACACGTGATGGAACAAGAGGAGGGTGGCGCAGGAGGAGAAGGCCACGCTTTGAGACACAACAACCCAGGCCTTGCATGAGGACAAGAAGCGTGCGGATAGCAATTTGCATTTTGTCGCCATGCAGTCATAAATGTAATACAGATGAGAGGTTCAATAAACAGGGACCGGAAACGCTAACCCATCACAGATGTTCATTGTTCATGTTACTTGGTTGGGGTCCGGGAGTGTTGCGTAGTCGTTTCCAATCCAGGATTGATTCATTTTAATTTGAGTCAGACGGTCTGCATTTTCTGTGGAGAGGCGGATACGCCGCCGATCTGTGACGATGCCTCCGGCAGCACTGAAACAGCGTTCCGACATAACGCTGGCTGCCGGGCAAGCCAGCACCTCTATTGCGTACATTGCCAGTTTGCGCCAGGTGTCTAGCTTCGATACCCAATAGTTGAAGGGTGCAGATGGATTGTTCAACACAGCTACGCCATCTGACATGTAGTCCTTGACCATCTTCTCCAGGCGATCGGTGTTGGAGGTGGATCTGCACGCTTGCTGTTCTGTGTGCTGCTGCATGGGTGTCAGAAAATTTTCCCACTCCAAGGACACTGCCGATACCATTCCCTTTTGGGCACTAGCTGCGGCTTGTGTTGTTTGCTGCCCTCCTGGTCGTCCTGGGTTTGCGGAAGTCAGTCTGTCGGCGTACAACTGGCTAGAGGAGGGGGAGGATGTCAATCTCCTCTCTAAAGTCTCCACAAGGGCCTGCTGGTATTCTTCCATTTTGACCTGTCTGGCTCTTTCTTCAAGCAGTTTTGGAACATTGTGTTTGTACCGTGGATCCAGAAGGGTATAAACCCAGTAATTGGTGTTGTCCAGAATGCGCACAATGCGTGGGTCGCGTTCAATGCAGTCCTAGGCCGAAGAGGTCATAGCCTAGGGTCACAAAACCTGTTTATTGGGCAATTTCAATGGTGGCGAGTCTGACGTACATAAATCGCAGCAATGGCCGTTAGCAACGTCTGAATCTCACGAAATGTCTCATGCAGGTAGAAGACATATTGTTAGACTTGGGCTCCAAAGATGGGTTCCCTACATCTCTGCAAACCAGAGTTACAGGGCTCCAAATTTGGTAAAATCCCCCATAGGCTTTCATTGGGCCTCCTATTTACAGTTCCAAAATCTCACATCTTTTCAAAGGGCAATTACTCAGCAGTGGCAAATTTTCTAGCATTGTAGGGACCCTTAGGGGGAACATGACTGGTGAGTTTCGGGCCCCTAGGCCAAAGAGGTCATAGCCTAGGGTCACAAAAACCTGTTTATTGGGGCTATTTCAATGGTAGTGATGGTGACGTACATAAATCGCAGCAATGGCCGTTAGCAAAGTCTGAATCTCACGAAATGTCTCATGCAGGTAGAAGACATATTGTTAGACTTGGATTCCAAAGATGGGGTCCCTACATCTCTGCAAACCAGAGTTACAGGGGTCCAAAATTGGTAAAATCCCCCATAGGATTTCATTGGCTCCCTATTTCACTTTCCAAAATCTCACATCTTTTCAAAGGGCAATGGCTCAGCAGTACCAAATTTTCTAGCATTGTAGGGACCCTTAGGGGGAACATGACTGGTGAGTTTCGGGCCCCTAGGCCGAAGAGGTCATAGCCTAGGGTCACAAAAACCTGTTTATTGGGGCTATTTCAATGGTAGTGATGGTGACGTACATAAATCGCAGCAATGGCCGTTAGCAAAGTCTGAATCTCACGAAATGTCTCATGCAGGTAGAAGACATATTGTTAGACTTGGATTCCAAAGATGGGGTCCCTACATCTCTGCAAACCAGAGTTACAGGGGTCCAAAATTGATAAAATCCCCCATAGGATTTCATTGGCTCCCTATTTCACTTTCCAAAATCTCACATCTTTTCAAAGGGCAATGGCTCAGCAGTACCAAATTTTCTAGCATTGTAGGGACCCTTAGGGGGATCATGACTGGTGAGTTTCGGGCCCCTAGGCCGAAGAGGTCATAGCCTAGGGTCACAAAAACCTGTTTATTGGGGCTATTTCAATGGTAGCGATGGTGACGTACATAAATCGCAGCAATGGCGATGGCAATGTACGTCAGACTCGCCACCATTGAAATTGCCCAATAAACAGGTTTTGTGACCCTAGGCTATGACCTCTTCGGCCTAGGACTGCATTGAACGCGACCCACGCATTGTGCGCATTCTGGACAACACCAATTACTGGGTTTATACCCTTCTGGATCCACGGTACAAACACAATGTTCCAAAACTGCTTGAAGAAAGAGCCAGACAGGTCAAAATGGAAGAATACCAGCAGGCCCTTGTGGAGACTTTAGAGAGGAGATTGACATCCTCCCCCTCCTCTAGCCAGTTGTACGCCGACAGACTGACTTCCGCAAACCCAGGACGACCAGGAGGGCAGCAAACAACACAAGCCGCAGCTAGTGCCCAAAAGGGAATGGTATCGGCAGTGTCCTTGGAGTGGGAACATTTTCTGACACCCATGCAGCAGCACACAGAACAGCAAGCGTGCAGATCCACCTCCAACACCGATCGCCTGGAGAAGATGGTCAAGGACTACATGTCAGATGGCGTAGCTGTGTTGAACAATCCATCTGCACCCTTCAACTATTGGGTATCGAAGCTAGACACCTGGCACAAACTGGCAATGTACGCAATAGAGGTGCTGGCTTGCCCGGCAGCCAGCGTTATGTCGGAACGCTGTTTCAGTGCTGCCGGAGGCATCGTCACAGATCGGCGGCGTATCCGCCTCTCCACAGAAAATGCAGACCGTCTGACTCAAATTAAAATGAATCAATCCTGGATTGGAAACGACTACGCAACACTCCCGGACCCCAACCAAGTAACATGAACAATGAACATCTGTGATGGATTAGCGTTTCCGGTCCCTGTTTATTGAACCTCTCATCTGTATTACATTTATGACTGCATGGCGACAAAATGCAAATTGCTATCCGCACGCTTCTTGTCCTCATGCAAGGCCTGGGTTGTTGTGTCTCAAAGCGTGGCCTTCTCCTCCTGCGCCACCCTCCTCTTGTTCCATCACGTGTGCTGCTGCTGGGTTAGCGTTACCGGTCCCTTTTCCTGGAACCTCTTATATGTATTACATTTATGACTGCATGCCGACAAAAAGCATGTTACCTGTGCAAAGAAAACAGACATTTCCCGCATTTAAAAGACAGTTTTCCCTTTGAAACTTTAAAATCGATTTTCTCAAAAACTATAAGCTCTTTTTGCTAAATTTTTTTTCCTCTTGTACCCACTCCCAAGGTGCACATACCCTGTAAATTTGGGGTATGTAGCATGTAAGGAGGCTTTACAAAGCACAAAAGTTCGGGTCCCCATTGACTTCCATTATGTTCGGAGTTCGGGTCGAACACCCGAACATCGCGGCCATGTTCGGCCTGTTCGGCCCGAACCCGAACATCTAGATGTTCGCCTAACACTAGTGTTCAGGACGCGAATGTTACCGTGAATTACGGTTTTTAAATGAACAATGGCAAAAACAGTGGGAACAGAGAAAAAAAAAACAGTAGAAAACCGCCGCCCAAAAAAATCCCAAAAAACAGTGGATAACGCAAACATTCTCTAGAATGATTTTCCATGGCATTTGTACTCCAAAGTCGAATATTTCATTATTTTTGTGTAAATTTACATGGACAAAATATTGGCATTTTTTGCTCATCACTGTAATTCACTTGATAGAACATTACTTTAAAATTAACTTTACATAAAAAAAAATTGTACAAACATAGTTGAAATAAAACATAAAAAAAAAATAAAATAAAGGAAAATAACTGGTTCGCCGACGAACGGTTCCATGCGAACTTTGGTGGTTCGCGTTCGCCATGCAAAGGAGAACTTTTGCGGAAGTTCGATTCGCCCCATAATGCTCTATGGAGCAAAACTTTGACCCTCTACATCACAGACAGCAGACACATTGTTGCCAATCAGACTGCACTCACTCCTGGAGCCCCCCCCCCCCCTCCCTTATAAAAGGCAAGGTCCTTGTGCCGTTTTACTCACTCGTCTGCCTACACTAATTAGTTAAGGGACAGCTGTTACACACACTCTACCCTTCTACCCTTCTACATATTCCCTCCACCCTCCTACCGGAGGGAGGAGGGTCTCATCTGCCAGGGAATTATAGTATTTCAAAAGCCAGCTTGCATACCGTGGCTGGAAATTGAACCCAGGTTTAGCTGTATGGTGGGCAAGTACCTTAACCGCTGTTCCACCAACACTACTAACTGAAGCTAGCCTAGCATGTACCATTTCTGCTCAATCCAAGAGAAAAATTAGACAAGACAAATAACATTTATATCACGCTTTTCTCCTGGCGGACTCAAAGCACCAGAGCTGCAGCCACTAGGGCACGCTCTATAGGCAGTAGCAGTGTTAGGAAGACTTGCCTAAGGTCTCCTACTGAATAGGTGCTGGCTTACTGAACAGACAGAGCCAAGATTTTAACCCTGGTCTCCTGTGGTACAGTGCCTGGCTATCTGGGGTTCTCTTTGGACAACTGTTGAACACAAAAGGCAAGACCATGCCTGGCTACAAATCCTTAAGCAGTGGCTGGATGGTGTAATGGTTAAGGGCTCTGCCTCTGACACAGGAGACCAGGGATCGAATCTCGGCTCTGTCTGTTCAGTAAGCCAGCACCTATTCAGGGGCCTGGGACTTTTTATGTGTATTTCACCCAATCATGTCTGCCTCCAGGTATTAGATCCCTTGAAACATGTTTTCTATCATTTTTCCAGCCGGTAGAATTTTTTCTATTTTTTAAAGTTCGCCTCCCCCATGAAGTCTATTGCGTTTCGCGAACCGAACCTTTCGCGGAGGTTCGCGAACCAAAAATCGGAGGTTCGCGACATCACTAATAGGTAGATTGCTGCCTTCAGCTGTCTGTGTGTCTGAAACACGCCTCCTTGTAGTCACATGGAGATGCAGGGAGGAGTGAGACTGTTCTATCTGCTGAAGCACCGCCTCCCTTCTGGCTGATAGCCAGTCACGACTGTCTGTGTCCAGTAGGAGGTGGGGCTGGCTTTAGATTGGGAAGGGGGGATTGAGCAGTAGTAACCAAGATGGCGCCGGACTCGGACGCCTCGGCCACAGGGCTCCGGTCTTTTTTACTTTTTTGATGTAATCTCTCCCTCCACTCACCTCTGAGCTTCTCTCCACGCTGGGGAGGGATGCGGAGGACATGAGCACGCTGGTCTGGCACTGCTCCAGCCACGCGTCGCTGTATGCGGGTCGGCGAGGGAATCAGCTGCTTGGGGCCACGTGCAGAGCGCAGGCATGGAGAGGGGACCTGGACCAGCCGATCCTCCGCCGCTGCCTCCAGACCATCAGCGCCGCCACCCACGCTGGTCCCACCACAGCACCGCAGCTCGGGAAACGGAGAGGCTCCAGTCCTTCATAGGTCCCGGCCACGGAGGATGTCACCATGCAGCCCATCACACTAGCCCAGGGAGCCTGCTAGCAGCGGGCCGACAGCGGGCACTCGTTCTCACTGCTCGCCCGTGCGACTCTCGAGCCAGCCCCTCTGCCACCGCACATCTCTACCCCTGCTGGCCGCACATCGCCTCAGTACAGAGTCCCGCTGGACACCACGTGGGGCAGCCACAACACTGCTGCCGGGGCAACCAGAGGGATTGCAGCTGCTATCCGAGGACCCGGAGACTGCCTGCCCTGCACTGCTGCAATTTCTACACCACTGCCTGGGTAAGGGAAAAATAAATAAATAACGGAGCTCCGCTGATCTGCCGCCGCTGCCCCCGGACCATCAGGGACACCATCCGCGCCGAGCCACCAACCCCACACTGCACTTGAGGCCCGACGACCAGGTTTGGCTCCTAGGGAGAGGCCACCATCCTCCGCACACACAGGGGACAATGCCATGCAGGCCTCCAGCGGTGCGCCCGGCTGCACAAACCGCCTGAGGGCCGACAGCTGATCAGCTGTTCGGGCTTTTTCTGCTGCTGCCCTGAGCCAGCCCCCTCAGCCACCGCCACTCCATGTGTGCAGGAGGCCTTACCTGCGGCAGGAGGCCTTACCTGCGGCCCAGCCGGGGTGCCCCCCGGCCTCATGTCCACCACTGCTGCCCAGCCTGGGTGGCCCCACGTCCACCACTGCTGCCCAGTAAAGGTGCCCCCTGGCACCACAGGGCCCCACTGGGTCTGCACCCTCATCAACCAGCCGTGCGGACCCTGAATTTAGGAGCGATTCTCCTCGAGCAACCTGGCTCAAGTGATCCCTGCTGGCCGCCTCCATCATGATCCCCCCCAGCATCCTCTCTACTTTTCGCGGACAATCGGTAGCATCTGTCTAGTTGGGAGCGCGTCGCTGTGTAGCGTCTAGTGCCTAAAATGGCAGCGCTCATATCAGCTCTCAGGCTGCTCCTCCAGTCCCACTCTTTTTCTGTTCCCGCTATCAGTGTATGTCTTGCTATGCTATGTGTGTATTACGTAAATTGTACGTGTATGCTGTAATGCTCTGTCTGTATTATGTCACTGTACGTGTATGCTGTAATGCTCTGTTCTTGCTTTGTTTTTGCTTTTGTTTATACGTATGTACCATGCTTAATTGTATACGACGCTCTGCTTAAATGTACGCACAAACTGTAATGTTGTCCTATGTATGCTTGTCCCACGTCCACGTATGTACCATGCTATTTTCTGTTTTCACCAACGACCCTGTATGCGTCAAAACCAATTCCGGGTACAATTCACCGTTGTACTTGGCGAAATAAATTCTGATTCTGATTCTAGTAGAGAGGATAAATTAAATGTTACTCTAAGTTGGTGAAAATGTTATGCTAAATTTGTGTTAATTTTTGCAGCTTGGAAATGGACTGCGTTTGATCGGACCGTGTTCACATGGCATCAATCTTGTCTTGGAATAATTAGCATTTAATTGACCGGCCCTATTCAGCTGGTAACTGACTGCTTCTGAGGAGGAGATGAGAATCCATAAACTGCTGTAACTGTTCCCCTAAAAACTGCATGCAAAGTTATTTGCAACATTTTTTATGAGTCATTAGTTTATATATTAATATATTATATTATAAATTAATATTGATCATAATATTTATTTTTAAATGCATGTTAAAAAATCTTAAAGCTGAGTTACGGCACTGTACCCTATTAGGTTAAAGTGGTAGAATATTTGTCCCAAGAGTGCTGCAAAATAACTGAATAAAGCTTTTTCAGCTTTCCCATCTAAAGAAGAACTTTAGCTTTATCCCAATCAGTAACTGATTCCCCCTTTCCGGTAAGAAATCTCTACCTTTTCTCAAATAGATCATCAGAGGGGTCTGTATGGCTGATATTGTGGAGAAACCCCTCCCACAGTGTGATGTCATGACCAAGGCTCTGACAGTTTCCTTTCTGTGAACCTTGTTGCACTGTGGGAAATAACAGCTTTTTCCAACTGCCAAGCAACCAGTATCTCCCTTTGTGAATGGAACTCTCAGTAACGAACATTTCCGTACAGATTACCTGGCAGGACTAAAGATGACACCTTCTGTGATAAATTTCAGGATGTAAATCAGGGAGAGGAAAGATGGGCAAACAATGACCCAAATAATCTATAGTTGAATATAATAAAACATAAGCAATTGTATTCATTATATTATTCTTTAACCAAATGATCACATTTGATTGAAACTTATTACATGTTTTTTTACAAGCAGCTACTTCTGGTGCACAAACTTACCATTGGAAGTATGCATTTTCCATTTTCTGCATAAATACTGTATTTTTTGGACTATAAGGCTCACTTTTTCACCCCCAAAGCTAGTGGAAAAAGGTCACTGCGTCTTATAGTCCAAATGCAGGGAGTTCCTGACTTGTGAACGTCTGCCAATACGAACCTCCAACTAACTGCAGTGTCGGGGGCTCCCTGTACTGTGCCCATGCGGAGGAGGACACAGGGGGACAAACAGAGGACACAAGGGAGACACAAAGGGGCATAGAGGAGGACATAAGGAGGACAGAGGCAGACACATGGGGGACACAGGAGGACACAAGCGGGACACAGGGAGACACAAGAGGTACAAGGGGGCACGAGGTACAGAGGGGGCATAATCCACAAGATTGGATGCACCAGGTTTAGTATATATATATTTCTTCCCCTGGTTCTTGTCCTCTACACCTAGGTGTGTCTTATGGTCAGGAGTGTCTTATAGTCCGAAAAATATAGTCGTTTGTAGTTTGTTACACAGTACATGACTTGTTGTTATTTGTATTCCAGAACTTCACTGAGTCATTCTGTATGGGCCTGTCTCTCCCAATCTGGTAGCGTCTATTACTATTTTTTGCAGTATTATTATTGATAATAATAATAATTTATATAACCCCAGAATTTTCTGTGTTAACTATTAGGATCTGTAAGGACTGGTTAATGTGCAGCCAAACAAAGTAAGCAAATTAAAATAAGGTTTTTAATAATCCTAAGAAAGTGTCAGGCCCGGAACCCACTAGAAAGGGCACAACGTTATCGCGATCGCTAGTGATTTGTGATAGCGTTTGCAAGAGATTTTGTGAGTGATTTCCCTTCTCCTATACAATACATTATAATGGAAACGCTCCCAAAATACTGCATGTCCTGCGATTGCCATTTGCCTAATCACAATCACTGTAGTGGAATCTGGCCCATCCATTTACATTGGCAGCACTTTTAGGGAAATCGCTAGCGATTGAAAGTGCTCCCTAAACACTCAAAACAAAAATGCTCTCATGGGTTCCAGGCCTCAAGCTGATCTCTTTATTTCTCAGCAAATTAAAATACCACTTTAGGGGAAAAATGAATTTCATCAGTTGATATTTAGTTATTTTCAGACACTGAAAATGTTTTTAAATCTTTTTTTCTTTTGCTTTGCCCTTTGCTGTTGCTTTGCTTTGCAAATACAGCTATTTCACAGGATTCCTATCAGTAACATGACCTATAGGTGTGTAATTTTTTTTTAAATTGAAGTAACATCTTTATTTAAACTTACAAGAGGAACAAGACACGTGCGTAGTCCCTAGTCTTGAGTTTGCATACTAAAAATGCAATTATTGCAGAGCTATAGTGCCATTATTGGATGCTGTAAGCTTCAACCTCTTCTGTCTCCTTGCTATTCTCTTAAACAATTAGCTCTAATAGCATTAAAATAATACATCTTATACTTACTGGAAAACGATCTCCTTTTGTTCCGGTGGTTTAACTATAATGTGGTTTTAGTTCTAACGGTACAATACACATGAAGGTAACAAGTCATCTTTGTATTTTAAGGTCCACAATACATTATTTTTTTTAACTCATGTAGTTATTGGAAGTCTATCCTTTTTTGCTTAGCGAAATCCTATAAAATGGTAAAGTCCTCCCTTTAATTGTAGATTAGGTCTTCGACTTTCTTGAACTGATTGAGATACATCTTAAAAACATTAGCAGCTTCAATAGAGTTATATGGTTTGAGATAAGTGCGCTGCTTTTTAAATCAGTCGGCAGAACGCGTTGTGCTGTAAATTATCGGAATGCTTTCATCTCTCTCTACTAGCAGAGAATATAGAAACTGAAAGCAGGAGTCCTCTGTTATGGCCTCACACTGCCCCCTAGTGACAGGTGGACATAAATACACATTACATCAGTACTAATTAGAAGCAAGGAAATGTAACAAAGAAAAAATACAAAAATGTGCTAAACTAAATTTGACTGGAGCACTCGCAAGTCTCCTAATAAATTGGCTCCTAAAGGGTTGATATTCAAGGATTTCTTGAGATGGTTTACCCACAACATTGTAACCACCAGTCACATGGGCCCATCTGCAATTCAACTTTTCTCCTTAGTTTTCTCTTAGATGATATTTTCATATCATTTCATAAAAGAATGGAGCTGCTGACTTACACTACAGGCAGGACCCCCAGCGAGTAGGGAATCCACGACAAACAAGACGAAAGATTGTAATCTCTCCCTGTTAAATTAACCACATCCTTCCAACGTTCTTCTGAAGTCTGGGCCTAGCTAAATCCTAGTCAGGCAAGAAACCTCCAGAGACCTTGGTAGTATTCCAGACACCACGGGGCATCCCAGACGCAAAGACGAGAGGAAAGAATAAGAGAATCAAGTTGCATTAATCATGGCTTTCTGATCTCCGAACATCACCAAGATGGGATTGATCTTTAGAGCCCTTTCTCCCTAAGGGCAGGCGCCAACCTAAGGAGATGATAGCAGAACGTCTCTGAATAATTCAACTGGGCCACACTATAGCGTCCCCCCTGGAGTCATTCCTGCAGAGAACATGCAATGTATCACTACGGAACGCACACTGACTCGGAGCGAGCCAGTGGCTACTCAGGACCTAATACGGGAACTGCGCACACACAATACCACAGCTGCTTGCCAACATGTTCAATTGACACTGAAGCGGAAAAAAACCGTATGACGTAATGCATTGGTTGTGTAGTACATATAATAAACAGAACATTAGCAGCAAAGAAAAGAGTCTCATATTTTTCCTTTCAGTTTTAAAGCTTTATGTTTTTTAACATTGCATCATACAGTTTTAAACCACACTGTTTTTTAAACTATAAAACAAAGCAGAAATAATGATCCTTTGAGCCTTCCTGCAGTAAAACCTCACCTCAAAATGCCTTTCACTTTGTCTTGGCTGTTTAAGTGCTTTTTCCGTTACATAGCTTTAATATATATATATATATATATACACAGCATCATTCTACCATATTTGCAATTACAAACCACACACTGTATTTTAAACTATGAAGCAGAGCAGAGTTCAAGCGGACCCAAACCAAACATTTTTTTTAATTCAGAATATTTAGTTGCAGCACTCTGACACATACAAAGATAAATAAACACTCCTTCAAGCCTATGATCATTTCAGTGCATGCTTTTCACCCTTCTCTTTTCATAACTAGGGTTATACAGGTGGCAGCCATTACTTCTGAGCTTAGTAGGAGGTTTTAGATCATGGGTGTGTTTGCCATCAGCTACCCTCCCTCACAGGGGCGTCATCTATGTGAAATCTCACACAAGCTGAGATCACCTCCCCTGTGACATTATCAGTAGCAGCCTGTGATTTGTTTTTTATCTCCTCCACCAGTCTGCCGGATTCTGTCCCGGCAATATGAAATGAAGGGGGGGGTTCCTCCAATAAATATTTTATATTTGTCATCATGCAGCTGAAAAAAAGGCTGCTATTTATTATTATAAGTTAGAAAATAGATTTTATTTCTGAAATCTTGTATTTTTAATTTGGGTCCACTTTAATGACCCTTTGAACTTCCCTGCAGTAAAATCTTATCTAAAGTTGTCTTTCACTGTTTCTTTGATGTACTGTATAAGTGCTTCAGAAAATTGAGCTGTCTGAAACCGAAGTTGGGCCGGAGAGCTCTCAGAGAAGCTGTTTTGCATACATAATAATTAAAGGTTTCTTTTTAACTCGTCCTGTAGAAACAATATGAGACTTTTTTCTTTGCTACTAATGTTCCATTTATTAGCTAGATGGCACATAGCATTCATTATATTATAAGTTTATTTTCACTTCAGATTCCCTTTAAGTGTAGTTCAGTCTAAACACTATAAGAGGCCACTTTTTTAAAGACTTCACAATAAAGCCAATTTTATAAGAGTTCGTAAGGAGTTTTCTTTTAAACTGAGGAAAAAAATGGTCCATCCTTCTGTTTTATTTATTTATTTTTTCCATAGAGATCGGATGTTAAAATATAAAAACTAAATATTTTATTAAATCTTTTTTGTGAAATTTGGATCAGAAGTGTATGGTAGATTAGTTTGATTTCCTAACATTATTCAATCAAGTACTATTGACATCCACTATCTCTATTGGCAATGAAGTCAGGCATCACATTAGACAGCCGCTTTGTGGGCTTCCGTCAGATGTTTGAAAAAACCCAATACAGTATTGGGATGTATAAAATTCAGTTTGTATTATGGCCACAAGATGTCCTCAGTCGGCACTCAATTCCTATCATAGTGGCTGATCTCCAGGGATGGCCAATAAGATGCTGAGGATTCCACGCGGCATGCAAATGGTATGCAAATGTAATGCAAATTAAATGAAACATCAGGAAGTACATCCGACTGACCCAATCCCATGCTGCATCCAATTTGCATTAAATGAGCATGCAATTTGGAACTATTTGCATATTTTTGGCGATGTCTAATAATGTGATAGTCATACTTTGGCTTGGACAGGTCAAGGGCTGCAGTGGTTTTCTGTAGGCCAGTTCGCAGTGGCCCCTTGCATGTTAATGCTGTTTACTTGATAAAAGACACGCACCCTCTGGAGGGGCAGGGGCCCCTAAAACTGATGCTTTTAGCAATGACAATGCACCCATCAATATAGATACAATACCACTCTGTTGTGGTCCAAACAGCTTTTTTCCCGGCATCTTTTTCTGGTTTCCAATAGCTGTAGGAGCTGCAGTTTCCCCCCTATCATCTTCTCTCTGCCCTTATTTATCCAGGGGAATATGTGAATGTAAGCAAGTGTGACTTCTCTAAACAATTTGAAATACAGTGTCCTATCCCCCCCCCTCCTCCCTGACCCCCCATTGAAGAAAGTTTTTGTTTGCTTATTGCTACTGGTCATTACACCAGTCCTTATCTGCCTGCACTTTCTGCAGACAGCAGGCAGTGGAGGTAGAACAATAATAGCCTCTAACAAACATTTAAATGTAAAATTTGTTAGCAGGTATTTTTAATGTGCTATTGAGATGCCTTGGGTGCTAAAAATGTTGCTCCGGTAACTTTAAGCTCCTTTAAGGTCACAGATCATGGTAGGGCCCCAAAGGAGGGGTTCTGGAGACATGGTAGCCACAGGCACCCTCACATGATGCTCAGGGGCAGGGCAGAGTGATGAGAGCTGCATGTGTAGGAAGGGATACATGCTTTACCACACACAAACTGTAGCTGCACTGCTGGCTACAAAGAGTCAAGCAGGAAGATGGTGGGCGGGGACAGGTGATGGCTCCAAGCTAGGGAGGCAACACAGACTCGGCAGGCAGCCAGAAGCTACAAGTGCCACATATTTATAAAAAAAATTATTGCAAAAAGTATGGACACCAGTGCCGTAGCAATAGGGGGGGCAGAGGTAGCGACTGCATTGGGGCCCTTGGGCCAGAGGGGCCCCAAAGTGTCCACCCTATATCACAATATTAGCTTTCTGTTGGTCCTGTGCTGGTAATGACTTCTATTAGACGCTTTGAATAGCAGTAATACTTAAACTGTTCCCCATCCCCTTCTTGCACCTCTGACTCTGTAGTTGCCATTGGCAGGTTTTGGTGTGCTGTATCAATTGTTATGCATAGAGCGCTTGCGGGGCCCCATGTAAAACTTGCATCGGGGCCCACAGCTCCTTAGTTACGCCACTGATGGACACACTCGTTCCAAGAAACCCCCATTGCAGAGAAAAAACACAAGCGTGCAGAATAGCAGTCATATCCAAACCTCAGTCACAACACAAGTGGATCTTTTCTACATATATAGACTTTTTCAAACTGTGTTTTTGTGAAAATCCTGGTTACTTACTGTGGTGTCTATTTTGTTTTTTAAAGGACCACTATTAGGACAAATTGTAAAATTTTAAATGTATAAAATATACATCTTCCAGAGTCACATGCACTATACATTTCATTTTCCGATGTTGCTGTCACTCACAGTAGGCAGTAAAAATCGACAGGTTTTGGACTAGTCCATCTGCTCATGGGGAATTCTCAGGTTTTTTTTTTTTTCAATTTTCAAAACACTTACAGAATGGCAATTGTTTGGTGCAACTGGCAAAGTGGAATGCGAGCAAGTAGAGTGGCTGGTCAGCATCCTTTCTATACAGAGCTTTTAAGCAATAACAGTTGCCTAGCAGCCTTACTGGTCTATTTGGCTTCAGTAGTGTCTGAATAACACCAGTAACAAGTATGCTAATCTTATCAGATCTGACAAAAATGTATGTCCCTAAGTTAACTATTTAAGTACTTTTTTTTTAAATGTCACTTTTTTTTTTTTTATAAAAGTGTTTTATTTTTGGGAAGGGGGTAAGGGGTTAATTACTGGTGTAGTTTATGTATTTTTTTTTTATTGTAATGTATGTAGCTGTAATTTTACTATTTGGCCACTACATGTCCCCTCTACTTTATCTTCTAGTTGTTGGATGTGTGTATTTTTACTTTCATTTTATCAATGACCACAGCATCTCACTGAGGCAGGTGGTCATTGATCACAGGCACTTAGAGCAGTGAATGGGAACTCTACTAATGGGCGGCGATGTGAACCCCTGGAGTTAAGATGAAGTCTCCGGTGACGTAGATATGCCGATGTAAAATCATTAACTGGCTAAGAAAAAAAAAATTGCATTATGACTTTGTGCGAGTTTTGACCATAACTATTTACAAAACTTTCTGCAGACGCTCATGGAAGGGACGTTAAATTGGGTGCGGCACTGAGGGACACTGTGTGACTCGAAATGTCCTTTGCATTCTTTAAAGCCCTGAATAATATGCTGACATTACATAAATATCAGAAATATTTAAAGAGACCCTGTATAAAAAAAAAGTCTCCTGGGGGGTACTCACCTCGGGAGGGGGAATCCTCAGGGTCCCAATGAGGCTTCCCCCTCCCCTGTAGCTGCAGGCAGTCCAGCGCTGGCTGCCCCGAAGAGTCCTGCAATCCTCACTTGGCTATATTTGCTATATTTACCTTCCATGGCTCCAGCAGGTGGTGCTGTTGCGGCTCTCAGCACGGAAATAGACAGAAATAGTCGATCTCTGTCCGGTCCGCTCGACTATGCAGGCACAGGAAACCGGCAGCGATCGCTATTTCTGTCTATCTCCAAGCGGGGAGCCGATACTGCGCCTGCGCTGGAGTCGGAAAGGTAAATATTTACATCCCGCTGTTCGGAGGGGCACAGCGAGACCGCCGTGAGACACAGGACGACGGGGGAAGCCTCGATAGGATCCGCAGGCTTCCCCCTACCGAGGTGAGTACCTCCCAGGGGAACTTTTTTTAGTTACAGGTTTTCCTTAACAACAGGTAAAATATTCAGCTGTGAATTGAGAAATGGATACGCCATTAGAGTGATAGAGAGGAGCATGTGGAGGAGAGAGAGGGCAGAAGGACTTTAGTGTGAAAAGAGGACAGTTGGGAGTCGCAGTAAATTGAAATCACAGAAACACTTTGCAGCAATCTGTAGTCACATATTTCTGCCTGTTCTCTCGCAGCTCCCTCCAGCTGCTCAGCTCTTTCTGCTGCACAGACATTTCCAAATCCCAATGCAATATTCACACAGAGTGAATACCGTACTCAATACGGACCTGTTGAGGCCCCATGTCACATGACCGCTGATCCGCTCCCTTTGCTTTCACATGACCTTAGCCTTCCAATAGCTGCTCCGCTCTCTGCTGCACAGAAATTTCCAAATCACAACGCAATATTCCTAGAGCAAATATTGTATCCAATCCTGCCCTGCCCAGACTCCATGTCACATGACCTCAGCCTTCCAATAGCTGCTACGCTTTCTGCGCTGCACGGAAATCTCCAAATCGCAACACAATATTCCCAGAGCAAATACCATATCCAGTCCTAACCGTATACAACCGTATAAGCACACTGATGCCTGATTGGTCACTGCTGCTCAGCAGAGTAGTGCTTGGCCGCAATGTTGGAGCCTGGTACCGCCAGGGAGATCATCGGATCCAATCACTTTGAAGGGTTCTCCTCTGCCCAGCTCCTCCTCTTGGCTGCATGGTCCGAGACAGAATCTACATCGCCAGCAGCTCGGAATGGCAACATGAATAGTTGAACAGCCGGCACCAGGCAACTGAATGGAAAAGTTGGAGGCTGGCAGGTGGGGGAGAGGTTTGTGGGGGACATCGGCAGCTACAATCTTGGGGGGGGGGGGGGACATAGGCACAAGATGGACAAAGGAGGACACAAGGGGGGAAAGGAGGACTCAAGAGAGACGGGGCGAAAAACAAAGTGAGAAAAAAGAGAGCAAAATGGAGACAGATAAGGGTACAAAAAGGGGAAAAGGGGGACACAAGATGCAAAAAGAGGACAAAAGAGGTTCAAGAGGGACATAATAATGGGGAGGTAGAAGATCCACAAGATGCTCCTGCACAATGGACACTCCAGGATTAGTGTATTTTTCCCCTAGTTTTTGATCTCTAAATCTAGGTTCATCTATGGTAAGTAACATCATATATATACTGTATATACTCGAGTATAAGCCTATTTTCTGGGCCCAAACAACTTATACTCGAGTCACTACTCTTTGACTAGCCCCTACAGTGGTGCATCATCTGAGGGAGACCACACACTTGACATTTCCATGGAAGGTCCCAGCTAACCTCATCTGGAGTTGTAGCCTTGGAAGGCATACAGGGACAGTGTCTACTGAGCGGTGAGAATCCTGGCATTCCTATATCAAGTTTTAGATGCATGACTATGTGGCTGTGCATTCCTTGCTTTATCTTTATGCCAGATTAAATTTTACAAGAGTTCTTTGCCTGTCCATCTCCCTTGTAGGCCCATGTTCTGGCTTATTATTGCTGAATTAATACTGCTTTTATAATATATGGTTGTGGCCGACCATGGTTGAGTGGTGTTGTGGCTTTTGCCACCCCGGGCATATACTCAAGTCAACCATTTTTTCCATGTCTTTAAGGTAAAAGATGGGGGTTTGGCTTATACTCAAGTATACACACACACACACACACACACACACACACACACACACACACACACACACACACACACACACACACCCCTCTCTGGGCAAACACTCAGCGACACTGGGCCTCATCTGCAGCCCCTGCACCATTCAAGACCAATCTCTACCGAGACGCGGAATAAGGATGCTGCCATCGCCATGGCAACTTTATCATTTTCGTCTTGAGTACCCATGCAAATAGTCCCGTAAAAAAGCCATTGTAGTTATGAGTGTGAACATTAAACCATGAACACCCTCTACCTCACCATCACTATAATTATTATTATTTTGTTTTTATTATAATTGTGAGTTTAATCACTGGTTTTAATTATTATTCTATATTTCTTCATTTTGTTGCATCTGTTATTTTGTCTGAGAAGGAGTTAACCAGAGCCCGATAGTTCATTTGAAGCGTTTTTTTTTTTCTTGAAAGGCAAGGAGCAGCTTCTAGTGCTGACAGCGAGCTGTGCGGTGCATACCAAGCACTTGTATGAGCGCCAAGAGACCGTCGCTCTGCCCAGGATACGCCATCCGCTCAGAAAGAGCTATTCAGACAGAGCATCACTGACACCGGGAGGAGAGAGTTGTATCAGTGGTGCTGATTGTAATAATAAATATTAAACACGGCTAAAGAAACTATCTATGGGAAACAAAAACTCGGCTTCAATCATAGTCCCGGCAGAGGATGTGAATGACCCAATCAGGTAGAAAATAAAAAACATTTACAAACGAACAGCATGTTAGAGGTTTAACATTGTTAATTAAACTGTAGTATAGTAAAGCAATCACAAGATGTCACTGTCTGTAAAATGTGATGATGATCTATTTGGTATTGTTAGTTCCTGTATTCATTCTGTGTTCCTCTCTTTTCTATGTTGCATTTCCTGATGGTGGTGTGTGATGTAGTATCTCTGCATGTTTTTCTTCAGTAAAGAGTTCTACCTTGTGATACTGGGTGCCTATTTGCGTACACAGAGCACTCTGCTCCATCACAGCAAACCCCTCAGATTTTGAAATGGTAAAGAGAGGAAACTTTTAGTCCACAAATGTGGCTCGGGACCAGAAACGGTCGGTGAGATGCTACTACTTCACTTGTATGCAAATCCCATGCATGTAAAGTGCTGCAGAAGATGCCAGTGCTATATAAATACATAATAATAATATGATCGGACATTAGACCATGACTATGGTAGGATTAAATTGTGAGCTCCTCTGAGGACAGTCAGTGACATGACTATGTACTCTGTAAAGTGCTGCAGTAGATGTCACTGCTATATAAATACATAATAATAATATGATCGCACATTAGACCATGACTATGGTAGGATTAAATTGTGAGCTCCTCTGAGGACGGTCAGTGACATGACTATGTACTCTATAAAGTGCTGCAGAAGAAATCAGTGCTATATAGACTCACAATAGAAACATATAAGGATCCACATGTAATCATACTTTCTCTACATATAACCGTTTGACAGAGGAAGCTGGGTCACCTGAAACAATCCCCAGTTTAGGTAGTCAGAAGTAACGCCCTCAATATGGGTAGCCATAAGTATCTTCCTTAAGCATAGGTAGCCATAAGGACCCCCAGTATAAGTAATCAGAGGCCCCCAGTATAGGTAGCCAAGAGTAGCCACCTCTCAGTATAGGTAACCATTAGGTTCCACCGCCCAAGCATAGGTAGGCTGAAGGATGCTGCTAGCTCTTGTAAGTCAGTTGGAGAAAACATAATTGAATCAAGGGAAGGGCGTGGCTTCTACTGTAGTGCAGCAATGCTGGGAAATGTTGTCTGCTTCTTTTGTTCTTCCTGTTTTGGGTGTCGCGTGAACACATCTGATCAATTCGCCCACCAGCTGCATCCAGAGAGGAGAGGAAGTAATCTGTACAGCAATGGCAAGCATGTTTGTCCCAGGAAATAGGTTGTCCATGCACTGCAACACTTTGATTCTATTAATTGATTGTATTCACCTACAGGTGGCTTGTCATGTAACATAAAGAAGTACATGATTATCGGAAGCAGGAAATTTGGGCGCATGAGGCAGGTGGACAAAAAGGGCGCCGCCATTCACTCCCATAATAAATATCGTTTAATCGGCGCCCAACAGGAGAAAAGGGCGCCGGAGAAAAATAACGTTTTAAAAGCGGCGCCCGGAGACTTTTAATGTTTTATAACTGCTTCTCATGATTACACGTTATTTAATGATTTATAATTTTCTAAACATTATTTTTAAACGAAAAACAGTACAATATTTTTAAAACATTATTTATAAACGAAAAATTGTAAATTTTTTTATTTTTTAAATCATTATTTTTAAACGAAAAACCACACAATATTTTTTAAAACGTTATTAATGCTTATCACAGGGGGTCTTAGGTTTAGGCACCAACAGGGGGGTCTTAGGTATAGGCACCAACAGGGGGGGTCTTAGGTTTAGGCACCACCAGGGGGGTCTTAGGTTTAGGCACCAACAGGGGGGTCTAGGGGTTAGGGGTAGGTACAGGGAGGGTTACTTAGTATTTTTTTTTTAAACGTTATACGTTTCAATTTTTAAACGGAAGATTAACGTTTTTATAATTGTCGATTTCATACACATTATTTAATGATTTATAACTTTATAAAACATTATTTTTAAACGAAATATAGCACAATTTATTTTTTAAACGTTATTCATGCTTATCGTTTAAAACCGTGCGCCCTTTTTTCCCGGCGCCCTTTTTTAACGTACGCTTTCACCAGCAAATCAGATCCTCACAAGCCTATCACCTGATCAGAATGATTACATGTCTCACCATGAGTTCTTATACAGCATATACAAGCTTCATGGGTCTCTTGTCATCCTGATGATCATTAATGCAGCAGGGACAGCCATACAATTCCAGGAAAAAAACAACAACACATATATAAGTAGATAAATATTTGTCCTAGTTACACAATGTATTTATTGTACTGTCCACGATTTGATTTCAGCAAATTTTATATAGTCAATAAAAAGAAAACTGTTCCAGGCATTTTCCATCTTTACTGCCTTTGACTAATGCCAAACCTGATGTTCAGTATTCTCTACAGGGTCCTTTTGCTGGGTGTTCCACCCGGCTAATTTTGGTGACCACCCGGTTGTCATCGGCTCACCTCCTCCTATGCTGTAAGCAGAGTTGCACCAGCTCTGCATTCCCCTATCATATGTGTCACCCGGCAACGTTTTCATGCCACCCGCCTGGGAAAAATGTCTGGGGAGGACACTGATGTTATTTCTTCCCTTGCTCTTTTTTTTCCTCTTGCCTGAAATGGTGTATGCGTTGCCAGTCTTCCCCACTGAGCTCTGTAGATACTTCACTGTCATATCTAGCTTGCTTTGTCAACACATGTGAACACAGCATAGATCGTATTTCAGCAGCTTCTGTAGAGGGGTGCAGTATATTTTCCTTCTCAGCCTCGTGTCACACTGAACTACCCTCAGCCAATCAGTGAGGCGCAGGAATGCGGAAGGGGAGATAACAATCTTCCCTCTCCCTGGCAATGTACCAGCATAGAGCCAGGCTGACCGAGATACGATTCATTACAGCAGACACATTTATGATTATATTGGAATGCTTGCAGTGCTGGATCAGTATGTAGACTACGTAATAACACAGAGCAGTGGGTAAATGGAATTTGATTTTGATTTTGTGGCTGACAATCCTACTTTAAAAAGTTCTCTGCTGCATCTTGGGATTTAAATGAAACAGAGGGATGTCTATTCGCAGTTCAGTTTATTTAGAAAGCTTTTTGTTCCGCTTTAACTCATTTTATATGGATTGTAGATTTTTTTCGCTTTTTTGTTTTTTGGCTCGGCTTTGAACGACTGCAGTTCCGTATACTGAGCTTAAGAAAATAAAACATCTGCGATTTCACTTCCAACCAATCCGATTCCAGCTGTTGTCCCACAACACACAGTTTTCACTTCACCTTAATACAACTTCTCCGTGCCAAACAGTTCCTCTGAGCAAAGCGAACACGCTGCCAACGCCGCCTAAATGGCTGCGCCGCTGTACGCGACAGCTGATGCACAAACGCACTTCTTAAACAAGATTTCATTTGCATCGCTTGTTGTCGGAGCCAGGTGTCAGCGCAGTTCATGAAAAATGGAAATAAACAGAAAACACTTTCGTACAGTACAAATGACAAGTCGCACAAATTATATAGATTGCGGGTGTTCGCGTAGAAATTACCATAACAATAGCTACAAATATTTTTGGTTAGTTTTCGGTAACGGCTGTCATTGTTGCGCCGGCCGCCATCTTGTCCATAGCACTCAATGCTGGGCCTCGGGGGAATTCTGACAGCGCGGGTTAAGCCCGCTGTCAATTGTCAGAAAATCTGCATAGCTTTAATTATCTTCTAATCCATCTGTTATATTTTATGCATGCATGCAAGGAAGACACTCCATCAGTGTTGATCACTTTAAAGAGGAACTGTAACCAAGGGTTGAACTTCATCCAAATCAATAGCTGGTACCCCCTTTCCCACCTGAAATCTTTACCTTTTCTCGGAAAGATCATCAGGGGGCGCTGTATGGCTGATATTGTGGTGAAACCCCTCCCACAGTGTGATGTCATGACCATGGCCCTGATAGTTTGCTGTCTTTGAACTTCATTGCATTGTGGGAAATAACAGCTGTTTCCAACTTCCAAGCAACCAGTATCTCCCTCTGTGCATATGTATATCTATTTAAAAAAACAGCCTTTTAGCCTATCACATTGTTAGGGGGTGTGGTTATAGATAATCGCAGTTGGTACTGTCAGTTTTTCTTTCATGTCTGCCAGTAGTAAAGATGGTGACCTGCAGGCTGATTGTGGATCAAACAACATGAACAAATTACATAGCGAATGCCAATCATTTCCTGATCTCTCTATTATTTTTTGTTGTCTTACTTTGCAATGTATTGATTTTTCTTAACCCCTTTTCTTTGTTAACTCTTTTTATTGCAAGAATTGCATTCACAGCAACAGAAAAAAAAGAAACATCAAATAGTCATTACAAAAATACATATTTTTACATAGATCTGTATATCAGTCCTGATAGAGGGACAACTAAACAAGAAGGAGGGGTAGAGGAATCTCTGTTTGAAAAAGAGGGACTGTCGCTCCGATGAAAGGGACAGTTGGAACTATGCTATGTGATATTCCTTATAAAGAACCCCGGCTGGTCCTCGCTATTCCCTCCCTACTGCAGGTAAATTTGATCTACCACAATGGTGGCTTCCGAAGACAGGTACTCTTTATAGCGTTCTCTTGACACAGAGACTACTCACCCCAGCCCACCAGCCAAATGTTCAGCAAACGTTACGGAATTAAAAAGGCAGATCAACGTTAGGTTACATTTAAGAAAAAAAAAATGTGCCGATGACTCAAATGTCATTTTGCGCAGTTCGGTGACTCTCTGCAAATGTTACAGGCTGTCTGAGTTACCTTTCTGTGCGGTAACAGATGGTTCTCTGTGTGGAATATTCCATCACCAAGTGGAGACAGAATCCTAAAAAGTGTGTGGGTCTTCCGGATACATTAAGATTCCTCCTAAAAGTACAAGTTCCAAAAATACTACAATGTTCTCTCACTAAAGATTAAATATAGCGTGTTTGTTCAAAACTTTGGAAACCACTTGTAATGCTTGGCAGATCTCCTGCTTTCTTTCAGCCACTATACCCCAATCTATAACCATCTTCTTCGCCCTATTAGGCGCATCGTCACTTAAACGGGAGGTGAGGATATAACACCTGCCCGACTTCGGTTACACCCAGGCCTTGTAGGTGCAAGACATAGTGGCTGAGGGCGAGAAAGCCAGAGTACCACAAGACTATGCAGCTGGGTGATATTAGGTAGTAGAGCAGAATGCTTTTGTGGAGGAAGTTAAACAGATCACACTAGGAGCTATGAACAAGGGAGCAAGATTGCTCAGAGCGACCGTGGCACTGAGCTTCCGATAACCGCCACAAATAAACAAGAAACAATGGTTGCACAGTGCGACCACAGCACTGAGCATCTGTTGACCACCACACTGAGTAACAGGGACAACCAACAGACAGACAGATGGAATGCTTGCCAATCTAATCGCTGCCCCAGAAGCGATTAGAAAACTCAGGAGAAAAATTGAATTGCATATGACCCTAAGAGTGTTAATTCTGAAAGTGCAGGTTAAAGAGAACCCGAGGCCGAATATTTAAATGGTAATAGTACCCAGAGGCTTGTCATTTGCACAATGACATGTCTCTGGGTCATTGTATCGATGCTGCCAGGCCCCCTCCACACAGAGGCGCTCTGCTTGCTATAACTGAATTGCTGTTGTTTATCCCCTGCTTATTGCCTGAAGAAGTGGGCTGTGCCCGCGAAACACGTTGCATCTTTGGGGTATTTTCAATAAATGTGTATATCTATATATATCTACAGTCCTTGGTGTCTGCTTTAACGGAGGCGAGTCCACCACTTCCTCCCAGCCATTTTTTTTTTTAATTTTTATGTACTTTTATCCTTCTGGCGCCTCTGTTCACCTACCAATATATTTGAGTCCACCCCAGGTGGAGGGGTGATCTACCCCCTTTCTTCCTATCTACAGAGAGCGACTTCTTAATCCTGAGTGAGGACAGGTCTAATCTCCTCACCTGCCTAATGAGTGGTTACCTAGGTGGTAACCCGTGTTTGTGAGTATTACCATCTAACTGTATCATTTATCCAATCAATTTTGACATACTACATCATATTGGGCTCTCGATTTCTCTTCAACTTTAGTCCCCCCTTAAAAGATCACCAGGCTGGCGACAATCTGCTTGTCGCTAGCCTGCTTTGTTTATCTGAGACTTGTCAATCCTCCTCCGCATCTCCCCCTCGATAACAGGCTTCCCCCGCTGCCCTCCGCTTCTGATAGCTTCCTCCAATAGGAAGCCAAGCCGCGACCCAGGAAGGCAGGCACACACATGACATGCCTCTGGGTCCTATTAGGATTTCAATATTCCGCCTCAGGTTCTCTTTAAGCCCGCACAAGTGTTGATCACTCTTAGAAAGTGGTAGTGGAGTACTGAACAGTGTTTGTATAAGATGAGATGGGGGGGGTAGAATTAAAAGGAATCCGAGGAGTGCCCGAATTTAAAAGAATACACTTACCTGGGGCCTCTTCCAGCTCACTGTAGGCGGCAAGGTCCCCCGGCGTCCTCCTGACTCCTCTCCTTCAGCCTCCGCCGGCCCCCATTACCGGCGTCACCCGGCGACACCCGGGACTGGTGTCGGGCCGGCTCTTCCTGGTTAATGACGCAATGCCTCATTTCGTCGCCTGCTTCGTGTTATCACGCCAGCTGATGTGACAGGTCTGCGCATGTGTGGAAAACCCACACTGCGTCATTAACCAGGAAGAGCCGGCCCGACACCCGCCCCGGGTGTCGTCAGTAACGGGGGCCGGCGGAGGCTGAAGGAGAAGAGCCAGGAGGACGCCGGGGGACCTCGCCGCCTACAGTGAGCTGGAAGAAGACCCAGGTAAGTGTATTCTTTTAAATTTGGGCACTCCTCGGAGTCCCTTTAAGAGGTGCTTTTAAAATAACATTTTTAAGCCATAAAAAGAAGTTCAAGTATGAGCAATTATCATTTTGTAATACTTTTCTTTTCCTCTTTTTTCATGAATTTTTGCACTAAAATAAATGATTTTTGCATTTCTCACAAATTTTTACATGGGAAAAAAAAATAGTTTTCTTTACTATATGTTGAATATGCCATTTATTTTCACAAATATTTTCTCAAAATCCAAAATAGCATTTTTGATGCGTAAGAGTCTTTCGCAAGCAACACTGAAAATGATCAAAAACATATTTTTTTTTTTTTTTTGCAGCAGCAGCAGCACAGTGAGTCTCCCCACTTCGTGAGTCTCCCCACTTTATCAGGTTAAAAAAGTGCCAAAAGGCCAATATCATATTAGCTATCGAAGATACTGTATTTTTCAGACACACTTTTTCTTCCCTAAAACTTGAGGGAAAAGTGGGTGTGTCTTAGGTTAAGTTTAAAATAAAGTCTGGGGTTGATTCACTATAAAAAATAGCAACCGTTACCTCCTGTAATGCTTGCTATCTCCTGTTGCTCCCTTATCAAAGTTAGCATGCCTTATCAGAGTAGCGTAGCGAACGCTACAAACTTATGCCGGCTAATTGGCAATGACCATAGACTGTAATAGGAATTACATCTATAGTGTAAGGGTAAAAGACCGAGAGCCCAATATGGTGTAGTATGTATCGGAAGGGAAGGAAAGTAATATGAGAAGTAAGTAATATACTCACAAACAAGGGTTACCTCCAAGGCAACCACTGTAAAGGCAGGTGGGGAGAACAAGCCTGTCCCCACTCAGGATTAAGACGTCGCTCTCTGTAGATAGGAGGAGATAGCAGGGTATGTCACCCTTCCACCAAGGGTGGACTTCTAGATGCGTGGAGGTGTACAGAGGCGCCGGTAGGATAAAAGTCAATAAAAAGTTTAAAATTGCTTCGGTTGCGGTGGTGGACTAGCCAACCAAAGATAGGCACATGTACTTGTAATAATATCAATAACGGATACCTTGTGTATTGCTCCTGTCTTTTATTGCCTGAAGAAGCGGGTTCTCGCCCGTGAAACGTGTTGCGACTACTATTGGGAGCAAACGAATAAATTGTATATTATTAATATTATTACAAGTACATGTGCCTATCTTTGGTTGGCTAGTCCACCACCGCAACCGAAGCAATTTTAAACTTTTTATTGACTTTTATCCTACCGGCGCCTCTGTACACCTCCACGCATCTATAGTGGCTCTCAGTAACGTCGGCACCGTCAGAAGGCGCAGCTGAAGTTGCTTTTAAAACACAATAATTCGGCCTCCAGCAATAGCTGGAAGTCGAATTATTTCATTTCCCACCATCCATGGCGGCCTGGAGGGGGAATAGTAATTAACACGGCCGGGACTTGTGCAGCAGCAGGATCAGCCATATACCATCTTCCTGCGCTAATTTCAAATGTATGCCCGCCGGGGGTCATGCTAACTGAAGTAGTAGTAGTAGCGGTCACACTAGTGAAGTTCACACCTCGCACTAGGTGAAGGAGAGCGAGTACTTTGTAAGGAGAGTGCGTACTTTCAAAAGAAGCGCCCATAACTTAGCACCGCACGCTACGCAGCACTACCGCGCGTGCTGCATTCAACTCGTGATGCTGGCTTTTAGCAGTGCAACTTAAAGAGGAACTGTAACGACAAAACGGCCCCTGGGGGGTACTCACCTCGGGTGGGGGAAGCCTCCGGATCCTAATGAGGCTTCCCACGCCGTCCTGCGTCCCTCGGGGGTCTCGCTGCAGCCCTCCGTACAGCGGTGACGCAATATTTACCTTCCTGGCTCCTGCGCAGGCGCTCTGATGGCTGTCGGCGCCGAAGTAGGCGGAAATACCCGATCGCCGTCGGGTCTGCTCTACTGCGCAGGCGCAAGTTTCCGGCGCCTGCGCAGTAGAGCGGACCCGACGGAGATCGGGTATTTCCGTCTATTTCCGTGCCGAAAGTCGCCACAGCGCCCCCGCTGGAGCCAGCAAAGGTAAATATTAAACTGACAGTCGGCACAGTAGCCGGCTGTTCGGAGGGCTGCGGCGAGACCCCCGTGGGACAGAGGACGGCGTGGGAAGCCTCATTAGGATCCGGAGGCTTCCCCCGCCCGAGGTGAGTACCCCCCAGGGGAGGTTTTTCATGTTACAGAGTCTCTTTAATGAATGAACCTAAATATATCATCTTAGCCTTTGTATTGGAAGTTCTGCCCCATTTCCATGATTTACAAACCATTGCATTCTGCCTTACTCCGATTTTATGGAAGTTATTCCCCGGAAAGGTCTGCACTTTATCTCACTCTCTGGGATGTAAATAAATAAAACGTAATCTAGAGGGAAATAAAAGGGAAAACCTTTCTGTTGCAGTCCGTCTGGTTCTCAGTTTCTTGCCTCCATTTTTTTATGAAGCGGTGAATGCAATTTATTTCCAGAAGTTCGCTGTATTATAAGAAAGTCCATTAAGTAGATTGGATGCTTGTAAGGTAATCACATTCTCCGCCATGTGCTCTGCCCTTAAAGGCAAATCTCCTTTAGTTAAATACAAAAATAAAAAACTGGCTATTTAGCTGTAGATACTGGTAGGATTCAGTATAAAAAGCATTCTAGCTTGTATCTGCTTTTTACTGTGCATAACAAATACAATCACAATGACAGTTAATAATTTACTCCAAATGCTGAAAATGAGTACCAAAAGCTCCTGCGACGGGCAACCACGTACATGAGATACATGAGAAGTTGCAGAAAAATCTTTTGGCAACAATATTCCAAATACTGTTACCAAGGCAATGAAGAGAAATTCTACAGAAAATTACTCCTGTGTCTCATGGCAACAATATTCCAAACACAGTACTGTTACCAAGGCATTGAAGAGACATTCTACAGCAAATTACTTCTGTGTCTCATGGAAACAATATTCCAAACACAGTACAGTTACTAAAGCATTCAAGAGACATTCTACAGCAAATTACGCCTGTGTCTCATGACAACAATATTCCAAACACAGTACAGTTACTAAGGCATTCAAGAGACATTCTACAGCAAATTACGCCTGTGTCTCATGACAACAATATTCCAAACACAGTACAGTTACTAAGGCATTCAAGAGACATTTTACAGCAAATTACTCCTGTGTCTCATGGCAACAATATTCCAAACACAGTACAGTTACTAAGGCATTGAAGAGACATTCTACCGCAAATTACTCCTGTGTCTCATGGCAACAATATTTCAAACACAGTACTGTTACCAAGGCAATGAAGTGAAATTCTACAGAAAATTACTCCTGTGTCTCATGGCAACAATATTTTAAACACAGTACTGTTACCAAGGCAATTATGTGAAATTTTACAGCAAATTATTCCTGCGTCTCATGGCAACAATATTCCAAACACAGTACTATTAACAAGGCAATAAAGTGAATTTCTACAACAGAATCTGCAACAGAATCTGCATTTCATGGCAACACCAATATTTCAAACACAATACTGTTACCAAGGCAATGAAGTTAAATACTACAGCAAATTACTACTGTAGCAAAGTGGGAGTTTGTACATAGTTTCAAGGAAACAATATTCCAAACACTGTACTGTTACCAAGGCAATGAAGTGAAATTATACAGCAAACTACTCCTGCAGTGAAGTGGGAGTTTCTTCACAACAATATTTCAAACACACTACTGTTACCAAGGTTTTATTTTTTTTTGGGAGGGGGGGGGGGAGGGTGTATCTGGGATGAGGGCAGGGATTGTCTGACTTTTAAATAGGAATAGTTGAGGGGATGCTAATGACATCAAGTTGAAGCAAATTGTATGCTAATTGTATGCAAATTATGCAAATTGGAAATGGGCCAGTCAAATGCAGCAACTGCTCCAATTCCAAACTACATAAATTTGCTTGACATTTTCTCTTCTGCCCGGATCTCCTAAAGTTGCTCTGCGCTTTTGCGTCATTGGAAGAAGGCATAGCAACGTAAATGAATACATAGGGAGAACGGCACCAGTGGCTCATTGTGCAGCCGTACAAGGAGAAACAGCAGCAGGGATTGAATAAAGGGGTGGGGCGGCTCACTGTGCAGCCGTGACTGCGCTGACAGCTGTCTCCCCGAATGTCTGGCTGCAGGGCAGATAGTGCGGGGGCCTTTGGTTGGGCAGCGCGTGAGTTTGCATAGGAATTTATTTATTTATTGTATTTATAAAGCGCCAACATATTATGCACCGCTGGCATGGCAATTAGGGGGAAAGAGGACTAACCCATCTGTTATGCATTTTTAAAATACCTGACAAGCCTCCCCTATATAGATTTTTAGTTACAGTAGGTCCGTCAGCGATAGTGCAGGGACTGACGCTGACAGGATACAGAGTCATATAGAAGTTTGAGGATCATACATTAAAATTAAAACAATTACACAGTGAAGCATCTATATGACTGATGTAACTACTGGGGGAGGTGCTTAACCACTCTGTCCTCCTTGACGTAGTTGTACGTCAAGGAGGACATGTGCGCTCCTGCACGCTCCCGGCCGCGGATCGTTAGCCCAGGAATCAATGAATCGGGTCATGGTGTCTGATCACTGATTCTTCTCCCCCGCAGAAAAAGCAACAGCTTCTCTCAGAAGCTTCGGGTTTTTTTGCCTCCTATGTCCCTCTAAGCGTACATGTTACGCTTAGAGTGACGTCATGTAAACAAACTCAAGGTTACCATCTTGTGGTCAAAAAGTAAAACTACATCTAAATGTAAAAAAAAAAATACACATATATTTACCCAAATCAAATACTATTTACCTCCCACCCTCCCAAAAATACCCACATAAAATGTTTAATAATGATAAAAAAAAAAAACATTACACTAAAAAAAGAAACACATAAATATTTACCTAAGGGTCTAAACTTTTTAAATATCTATGTAAAGGTTAAATATTTATATTCTTTTATATATATAAGCGTGTAAATACTGATGGATGTAAAACGGAAAAAATGCACTTTTATTTCCAAATAAAATATTGTCGCCATACATTGTGATAGGGACATCATTTAAACGGTGAAATAACCGGGACAAATGGGCAAATATAATACGTGGGTTTTAATTATGGAGGCATGTATTATTTTAAAACTATAATGGCTGAAATCTGAGAAATAAAGAATTTTTTCAGTTTTTTTCTTATTCTTACTGTTAAAATGCATTTACAGTAAGGTAGCTCTTAGCTAAATGTACCACCCAAAGAAAGCCTATTTGGTGGCGGAAAAAAACAAGATATAGATCAGTTCATTGTGATAAGTAGTGATAAAGTTATAGGCTAATGAATGGGAGGTGAACATTGCTCGGATGCATAAAGTGAAAATGACCGAGGGCTTAAGTGGTTAAAAATGAATTGTTTCAGGGGAGTGTTCCTTTAATCAATGCTTAGTTTTTGAGTGCATCCTGTTTACAGCCTAAGTATGGGAAATTTGCAGAATAAGCAGGGCTGAACATCAGGGGCGTAACAATAGCTCCTGTGACCACTGCAACCGCTGGGGGGCCTGGGGGCTGTGGGGGCCCACTCCCTCTCATTACCCACATGCAGAGTACTACAGGTAGTGGAGTAACGTTTATCTGCCCCAGCAACGTGCATCACAGCCACACAATTTCTGCTGCCATTCGCTGGTTACCAATCACATGACCGATGCAAGTCACATGATCGGGAGATGGCGAATGGCAGCTGAGAGTGTGCAGCTGTGATGCATAGAGGAGGCCAGCAACAGGTAAGTATTACTCTGGTCCCTGCGCTATTCCGTCTGCATATTGGGGCAAGAGGTGTGTGTGTGGGGGGGGGGGGGGGGCGGAATCAGGTACGGCGGGGAGAAGTTTAGTTTCCAGGGGGCATCATGACAATTTTTCAGGGGGCCTCATGGGCTGTTGTTATGCCCCTCCCTCTCATTCAGATTTCCCAGCATTGCAATCTCTGCATTTCTCAGAAAACTGAGCTCGGTAATCAGATTTCCGTGGGAATACCACATTGCCGCAACTCAGTGATTTTAGCCCAATCACAGAACTCAGAATCACTGGACCAATCGTAGAATGCAGAGTCAACTTGAACGTATTTGGCCCATCAGACAATGTGAAGAATTACCCCCCCCCCCCCCCCCCAAAAAAAAAGGACACTTCAGAAATTGGAACTCGGAAATGCATGCATAGTATCTGTAACTGGTATTGGCAAAAATCGGAGTTTCTGCGGAACTGGAAATTGGCATCCCTATAAATGAGATATGCAGTGAAATTCCTATTTTTGATTGGATGTCTCCTGGGAGCCGGCTATAACTTGACCATTTTCTTTTTTTACTCTTTTTATTCCACCAAATACTTACTTCATCTGAGCAGGCCAAACCCTGGGTGGAAGTCTCAGAACAGAATCACATCTGTGACATAGAACGTCGCTCTGCCGCCAGTCTATATATTCCGCTTCCAAACTTGTTGACAGGGCTTTAGACATTAAGAGAGAGGCCAGGCTTCAGTAAATAGATCTGCCAATTTTCCCGAGGAACCACTTCAGGCCGGGATTTCATTCTGCAGCTCGATGAAGGGAGGACTTGGCTATAAGCCCTGAATTGATTGCAACGCAGATGGTCCTTCTATGAGCCTCACCTGCCATATTAAAGCTCTCCCTTCTCACCTTCAAATGACCCTCAAACTGGGGCAAGATAATCCAGGATGCAGTCAGGAGAAGCAAAACCGGATAACATCAGTCAGGATTCAATATGTCAGCGGCACTAAGATTTCCATGCAGGCCTGAGATTAGTGTAAGGCGATCTTCTGCAGAGAATTGACTAGCATGAATTTCGCATAGTCGTAATTCACAATTACGATGTGAAACCATAATGCAAAATTTGGGGGGAAATCTTAATTAGTTTTTGTATGTAATCATAATCCTCATCCGTAATTTTTAATTTTTGCGTAATTTTGTGTCTAAATTAGGGGTTAATAGCAAAGCCCCCGTATATGCGATCATCACCAAAATTGCTACGTATGTTAAGAAGAATAGTGGGAACAAGTAAAAAATAATAATAATGTATCAAAAAGACCTTATAGTTTTTGAGAAAATCGATTTTAAAAATGCAATGGAAAAATGGTTTTTAAACTGTAATTTCTGTAATTTTGTTTAAGGTTTATGAGATATTTTTGAAAAATTATTTACTTCTTCCCACTCTTTCCCTTAACATAAGTTTATATTATACATAGAATTTTGGTGACAACAGCATGTATGGGGGCTTTGCTATTAAAGAGGGCTTTTCGGCCATAAAATAAAATTCCATTCACCCACTGTACTGTGTTCATTACGCAGCCTGCAATCTTACCCTACATTACAAGCTCTCCAATCTATTCAGAAATACTTCTGCTGTAATAAATCTTATCTCAGTCAGACTGGTTCTAGGTTTGCCATTGCCAATGAGAAGGAAGCGTGGCATCACCCCTCCCACATTCCCGCTCCTCACTGATTGGCTGAGGGCAGTTCAGTGAGCTGCTGAAATCTGATTTATGCTGTGCGCACATGTTTACAAAGCAAGCTAGCTATGACAGTGCAGTTTCTAGGAGAAAAAAAGTAAGGGAGGAAATTAATTCAGGATTGGCTTCAGCCAGAGGGAATCAAAATGCTAGGAACAGAATTCTCTTTATTTACTATATAAAATTCACTGAAATCAAAAGATGAACAGTACAATATGTGCTTTTTTTTCATGGGATAGTATGGCTGTCCCTGCTGCTTTAACCGCTAAAGTTGGCACAAAATTACATCTGGCCGTAATTGTGGAACATGTACGCAAAAGTTTGCATAATTGTAATTAGCAGATTACTGTCATCACTAATTTGCAGTCAAAGACAAAAGACATACTGGCGGACTCAAAGCGCCAGAGCTGCAGCCACTAGGACACACTCTATTGGCAGTAGCAGTGTTAAGAAGACTTGCCTAAGGTCTCCTACTGAATAGGTGCTGGCTTACTGAACAGGCAGAGCCGAGATTCGAACCCTGGTCTCCTGTGTCAGAGGCAGAGCCCTTATCCATTACACTATCCAGCCACTACACACTATCCAGCCACTACTCTTGCCCCAAACCCTGCTTAGTCTTATTTAGGACAGCACTGGCACAAAATTCCCACTCAGTGCCAATGTGCTATTGGAGAAGGACTTTATTGCATCATCATCATCATCATCATCATGAGTGCATCGAGAGAGAAATAAACGTATACAGTATTTCATAGTTGATATGTAGGCCCATATGCAATTTTCTTTTCCTCCAAAGTTTTCTCTCAGGAGATAATTTTTTATCTTCTATTTAGAATAACGTTTCAGCACTTTGCAACTAGAAAAGTGCAACCAAAAAGTTGGTAAAAGAGTACTATAAAAATTATGTTTAGTATTTTCTTGCTTGTGGGTGGTTTTAAAAGGCGTTTTATTGACAATTTTGAAAATCTCACCTAGGAGAAAACTAAGGAGAAAGTTAATTGCTTATGGACTGTAGAATTCTAAGATATGAAAAGCGGGACCAGCAGACATTATTAGGACAGTATGTCAATTTATGGATTTCCATTTTTTTTTAGATCATCTCTCTTTTTTTGCCTTCATCATTTTTAACACCTCTCTGTATTATTTTCCCTAAGAAAAGTCTCCTATAGCCAATATTAATGAGTCCCTCTCATTTGTATTATCTGGTGTCTATGGGTTGGGTAGAAGAAGGGAGAGGGTGCCTGGGAGAAGATACAAAAAATTAGACAGGGGATCTAGAAGGTTGAGAAGGAGGGGGGGGGGGGGTGTAAAAAAAAATAAAGAAGAAGGGACAAGACCAAGGATCCACAAACATTTTGGGTTGAGGGCCTGGTCAACATACTTTAGACTGCTGGGGGGGCCGGAGTATACGTAGAAGTTTTTGCGGGCCAGACAGTGATGCATACTAAGGTGACAACCTTCAGTCCAATTGGACAGCAGTGTCACCTGATGTGGAATTTGATTGGAAATCAACGAATTACTGCTTTCTGGCTTCATTGTATATGCGGACCACCAATATTTAAAGCTGTAGCGGACTGCATCTATAATACATTTTGTGTGTGGGGGCCGGTAAAAAAGCCTCAGGGGGCCACATTCGGGCCTTAGATTGAGGACCACTGGACAAGACAAAGAAAAGACAAATATAAAAAATGTAAGTGAAGGAGAGGGGAAGGTCAAGAAGAGTAAGAAAGATATATTAAGGAGCAGGCAGGGCAGCTGGGAAATATTGAATTTGTCATATATGTAGACCACCCACAACAATTCAACAGGGAAAAGAATTAGCAAAAAAAAAGTGGGTGCAAATCATTTCCTCCTGTGCTGGTTTTGCCTTTTTATGTACAGATTCAACTTATCTCCATTCTTTGACTTGGGCCACCTATTACTCATTTATACAGATAGTTGTAGACTCCTAATATTCCATAGTCATATTGTTATTTTAACCCAGTTTACTAGTTCAGGCAGTCAGGTATTTTCCTGAGTCCTTTTGCATGCTGGAGAACAACCCTCAGAAGTGCTCTTCGGTGGAGATCTACAGGGTTCCCGACTGGGGACAGGAGAACATCATCACAAGTGCCCTCCGCAACTCATCCTGGTGAGTGGTACTCTACTGTTCCTCTATTTACCAGCATACTGTGCTCAGAAGATCCCCATTGTGGGTTTTGCTTTATTTTTGTATTCTGAGGTCGTTTTGGGTCAATCTCTTGAATTTTTTATAACGGCACATGGTGACAATCACACAACTGCTAATTTTACAAGCTTTCCATGAACCTTTGAGGCATCCTCATATGACCCCTGAGGCTTTTGGCACGTAACAGAAGACAGGCTTGCTTCACACTAGTGATGACGAGGAACGCTGGGAACTGATGTCATACTGGCATAGCCGCTCATTTAAAGCAGATCTAAAACTAACTATAACAAGTAACTTGTCTACATATCTTATCCTAAAGTTTACACAGCAAATCTAGCTGCAAACAACTTCATTAGTTTATGATTATTTCTTCCTGTGATACAATGACAGCAGCCATGTTTTGTTTGTCACAGGCCGAGGGCTGGAGATGCTATCAGCTTGCCTGTGTGTAATGTGACATATTCAGTCCCCTCTCCTCCTCCCCTCTGCCTCTGAAATCTCTGGCTAGTAACCTCCTCCTCCTACTGCCCAGACTGAGCTCCCATAAGCCCTTGCTACAATACCAAGGCTCTCTGAAAAGCTGTGGGCGAGGCTTGTTTAGTTTATAGGGAATTTAGAGTGTTAAAACAAAACAAAAAAAGTATTTGGCTTGAGGAATGCCCTATAAACTATATGAAAGGAACACAATTATGCAATGAGTAAAAGCTTATTTCGGATGCACTTTAAGCCGACAATAGTGTAGTGATAGCGTGATATCTATTTTGTGGCTAATTTTCCATAAAGGAAATAACTATCGGCTGCCTATGAAACAGCCCACTGAATATAACAAAGTGCTGATCCAACCAGGAGCTCATAGCAAAGTTTTCATGGTGCCCCCCGAGCAAGGCGCTCCTCTTTCTTCGCTCACGGGTGAGTGGACCCCCTACACATTCATTGCATGCTGCACTAAGACATAAGGGCCATATGCAATTACACTTTGAGTCTTCTTTTTCTCCTAGGTGAGATTTTAACAACTTGTAAATAAAATGCCACCAGATAGGAAGGAAGTACTCAGAATAATGTTGACAGTACTTTTTTTACTTACTTTTTGGTACTTTTTCAGATGCAGAGTGCTAAAAAAGTTATTTTTAGAAAAAAAAAGATAAAAAATGATCTAATAGGAGAAAACTTTCTCCTGAGTTTTCTCCTAGGAGATCATTTTTCATATTCTGTTTAAAGATAATCTGTACTGTGAAAATCTTACATAAATAAAAGTACCAGCCTGTTTGTTGTCTTCTCCTAGCCCCCCTCTGACATTTTCGCTGCTCCTGCTGCTTTCTTGGTGACAAAATCACTGCTTTATTCATTGTTTTTGTAAACAATGAAGATGGCCACCAAACAGTAAATACATCATCAGAGCAGGTGCCTGTTTGCAGAGGCTCCTCTTAAACTTGACTTCACTGCTGTAATATTTCTCCCACTTGTTGCCTTAGCTGCTCATCTGGGCTTTGAACTGATCTTTCTGCACTCACAGCTGTACAAGGTCACAGACAAGCCGGCTGTGAGCAGAGAAGGTGTATGTAACTAATAAACAAAGCATACACACAGGGCCTGCAGGGGGCGTGGGGGAGGTGTGCATAACTTCTCCCTATCACAGCACATTCCTCTCTGGGCTGACAAGGCTCGACAAAGGAAAGAAGGTTAGATTTAATACAGAGACAGTGCAACTAGAAAAGGCTGCAATAAGCCAGACCACATTAAAAGTAAAGGTATAGGACCTTATAGGATAGAAGAAATAAGGCTGAAAATTTTGTTACAGAGTCTCTTTAAAATAACTTTCCAGTGCTCTGAAATTAAAATAGTACCAAATAGTAACCGAAAAAGTAATGTCAAAATCATTTTGAGTATTTTATTGTTTGTGAAAGGCTTAAAAGGCATTTTATTGTTGTGAAAATATCACCTAGGAGAAATCTCAGGAGAAAATGTGAATTGCATATGGGCCTATTCTTTTTCTTCTAGTTGATACTGTCACATCCTGTCAATAAAACGGAATACCCAATCAGCTCGGGGTGACCCCAAACCACTAGAAAAGTAAAAGCCAATGCTTAGTGTAGTTTGCCTTCTTAAAACAGAAGGTATTTGTGATAATTCCTCTTTAAGTGAGCGACTGTGGTTACCCACAATGCATCATTACTGAATATGCAAATTAAATGCTTTTTAATCTTAAAGAGTAACTGTCAGGCTGCAGAAGCTAATATTAACCTCTATTCTCCTGTGTTAAACAGTTTAGAAGGAAGCCAAAAAGGCATTAGTGAAGATAAAAATCTCTCTTACCTTTGATGTGTGCTTATCAGAAAAGCTGTTAGACCCAAGCAGGACGCAAGCCACATACTATACTGCAAAGCATTCTGGGGCCCTCCCCTCGGCTGCTAATGAGACGTTACAGCAGCTTGTAATCAGTCCAGCGCGTAGCACTGATAAATCTCCGGGCAGAGTACACTGCAGGAGTCCGCTATTGTTCCTAGCCACATGGCTCATTAATATTCACTGCACACTGTGTTATTCAGTACGAGCTTTTCTGTGATCAGGAAGCAGGCAGGACATGACGACACAATTGGCTTCATAGAAGACAGAAAAACATGGAACCTGCCATGAGCTGTCAGGAGCATCAATCTCTGCATATACTATATAAAAATTCTGTGAAGTACAAACGTGGACAGTGAAATGCATATGTAATGTAAGTACAGCCTATATTTAGCTATTGATATATGTGTTTATTTTCTCTGAGACCTTATACCTAACAGCTCCTCTTTAAAGTGAACCTAAAGTCACATAAAAAAATTAGATTAACTCACCTGGGGCTTCCCTCAGCCCCCTGCAGCCCTCGCAGCCCCACTCCGATGGTCTGGGACCCACCGGCGAACACTTCCGGTTTGGCCGTCACCGGCCGACAGGCATGGGAACGCGAGTGATTCTTCGCGTTCCGAGCCTGTATATCGCCCCCTATGCTGCTATTGCGGCCTCCTGGCCACTTGGCATCCAGACCTCGTTTTCCACTAATGGATAAGAGCAGTTTTGACAGTTTAGCTATGTCCTTATTTAATCAGAAATAACTTTATCCCTACTTATGACACAGAAATGAAATATATATTGTTTTTTTTAAGACAATCTAGGCTTTCATTTACTAGGCTTTCATTGTATGCCATTTTTTCCCTCGAACAATTTTGTTTTCTATGTATTTTAATGGGAAAACAAGGAAAAAATAGAAAAACACATTATTTCTCAGTTTTACCAATTCCAGTTTAAAATTAAAAAGTGCTACTGTAGATAAAAACACAGCTTTTGTTTGGCTATTCTTACCGCTTATCACAAAACTTAGATTATGTTCCTGTCACAATTTATGGTGAAGATATTTGATTCTGAAATAGTTATACAGAGTGTATTTTTCACTACGAACTGAGGAAATAAAAGTATTTTTAATAGTAAAAATCAATCTCATTTGCTCCGGAAACATATATTCCCGTTCACCAATTAGTACTGCATCAGATAATGCCGGAAATATGCACAGGAGCAAGCCCAATCCTGCACAGTACTGCTTCTGCTACAAGACGTATATCTACTGACTCGTGGCTTAGATGAAGTCAGAGGACTAATTAAGCTTTCTTTCGGTGGTACATTTTGCTAAGAATTATTTTTTTCTAATCCATTTTAACAGGAAGATTAACAAAAAAATGGAAAAAAAATCATCATTTCTTGACCAGTTTTTGGCCATTATAGTTTAAAATTAATACATGGTACCATACTTAAAACTGATGTATTTTATTTGCCCATTTGTCCCGGTTATTACCCTGTTTAAATTATGTCCCTATCACTATTTATGGTGCCGATATTTTATTTAGAAATAAAGGTGCATTTTTTCAATTTGCGTCCATCAATATTACAAGCTTATAATTTTAAAAAATATAATAAGATATCTAAATATCGTATATAATAAGACTCTCTTGACATGTATATTTAAAAAGTTCAGACCCTTTGGTAACTATTTATGTTTTTTTTTATTGTAATTTTATTTTATTTTTTTATTAAAACATGTATTTGGGTACATTTTGGTGTGGGAGGGAAACAGGTAACTTTAAATGTAAAATAATGTAATGTAATGTAAAAAATGTATGTGGGTGTAGTTTACTATTTGGTCACAAGATGGCCACAGTCAAAAAAGTCCTGGAGCGTATGATCACGCTACCAGGAAGTATAAGGTGGCTGTAATTATTATTATTATTATTTTTTTGCAGAAATACCACGTTCTCCGAATAGAAAGCGTCGGTTTTTCCGCGGGGGACATAGATCGGTGAATTATATACTGATCGGGGGGGGGGGGGGCAATGGCAGGCAGTGGGAGCGCGCGCAGGAGCCAGATAGACTGAAGTGGTTAATATATCAACACCAAAGTTATCCTATCATCTCCATTCCTCTGTCTACAACAAGGGTCTCAAACTCAATTTACCTGGGGGGCCGCAGGAGGCAAAGTCAGGATGAGGCTGGGCATAAGGAATTTCACAATCGCGGCGCATCGCCGCCTCTGCCCGCCCCTCTCACTCGTCCTTCACAGAGAGGGGCTAGGAGAGGAGGTGATTGATGTCAGGAGGGGCAGAACTGAAGCTGAAAGCTCTGCCCCTTCCAGGAAATGCCGGCGGATTGCCCCCCAGGCGATTTAGGGGCTCTGCAGCCCTCGTTTAGCGGCGGGGATGCGGCGGATTACTTGGGAGCACTGAAGCGAACTATAAGGAAGCTTTTGCCGGCGAGGGCCACAAAATATTGTATCGAGGGCCGCAAATGGCCCGCGGGCCGCGAGTTTGAGACCCCTGGTCCACAAGGAAGACGTGCAAGGCAGCTATGTATGTCATTGTAATCAGTGTGTAGTCATCAGGGGCATAACTAGACATCACTGGGCCCCCTTGTGAAACTTTGGATGCCCCCCCCCCCTCGCTTTCTGCACAGGAAAACTGAGGGCCAATATGTTTTCCCCATTCAGATAAAAACACTTAGATTTAAAGGAAACGTCAGGCAATCTATGCTAACCCCAGATCTACTTACCCGGGGCTTCCTCCAGCCTCGTGCACCCGACAAGTCCCTTGTCGCAGCTCTGCTCATGGTACATACATACACACACAGCCGTATTATTTTACTACATGAAAGCACATGCTATATGGAGGGACAGCAATGACATGCTGAACATAAGATATAGTATTCACTGTAACTTTGGCAAAGCATTCAGAACGTCCCTGATTGATACTGTTATTACAGGATCTTGTACTCAGTGTGAGACAACAAGCTCTCAATGAGGCAGGGGCAGTCAGACATCAATCTTACCCACTCCACTGTGTCCGTAAGCAGACACCATAAGGTCACTAGCCTGTGTGTGATAAGAATCTAGGAATCTCTTCTGAGGGATTGCTGAAGGGCCATTCTACAACTTTTTTTCACCCCGTGACTCCTTTGTTTTTAACGTTATACATGAAGTCATCAGAACTTTGCTGCAGTGTGAGGCAGATGTTTTTTTTACGAACCCTAGGGAGCAGGAACAGTGTACAAATTCCAAAGTGTGTATGATTCCATATCTGTGTGGTGGACACATACAGTCAATATAACAATGGTACGAGAGCAGAATACGTTTTCTCTCCATGCCCTTAGCTGTCAGTCTCTCAAACTTTTCCCCCCACGAGGCCCCCTGTGGCTTCTGGGCCCCCGTGTGGAGGCATCCCTTGAAGGGTCTATTGTTACGCCCCTGGTTGTCATGTATTGGCTACACTGAAGAAGTGTTCTAACAACTGACTTCAAAGCAGCTGGTTGGGACCTTTTCATTTCCTGGTGTCTCTATTAGACAAATCAGGTGATTTGGGTAAAATAAAACAAACAAAAAAAAAAACTAGTATTTATATTATAAACGAAAATCTGAATTTCCGGGGCTTTGGAAACAGGCATTTTCCATCGCTATTTATACATGACTATAAGAGATTACAGGAGGAATTTGCACCAGAATTTAAAGAGGAACTGTAGTGACTATAGTAATTTATATTTACATATACTGTATATATATATTTTAGTCTTTATAGTTGCATATTGTAAAACCCTTGTTTTCCTTGGTTTACTTTCTGAAATGTATCGCAAGGTGTTGAGATCCTCTCAGCTCTGCCAGTTGATTTCTGTGGAGTGTTTGTTTACTGAGAGTTCCAAAGCCAGTTGAAAATACATCTGGGGGCGGGGGAGCGGGGCATCACTGGGAGGGCAGCGCTGCATACTAATAACTAGCAATACATACTGTAGATGTAGGAAGTGTTTCTGATACTGAAACCAGGAAAATTAATGTAAAACTGAGTATCCTGAATATTTTACTGCATTCTATTATATGTCACCACAGGGCCTCTTTAAAGTGTATCCACGGCGACGTGTGACATGGTGAGATAAACATGTGGATGTACAGTACAAAACATATTAACAGCCAGGCTACTTTACATGTTTTGCTGCCTAAAAGAGTTAATTTCTAGGCATGGTGTCTGTACCTTGTAAGGAATATAGTAAACATCACTGATAAGCCAAATATAGCCATAAAAGTTTTCCTGGCAGAATACAACTTCTGAGGGCAAAGAGAGATAAAATACTTGAACTATTGACCTTTTTTTTTTTAAACTCCGGAGCACTTAATAGGCTGCCACTGATTAGCGACAGTAAAACGTTCAACCTATTTAGTGAATTATTAAATATAAAAGAAAACCCTGAGATGTCTAAATAAAAAAAAAAGTCATTTTAGGAGCAAAAGGATAAATATAATAGTTTATCTCATCAGTTGATTTTCACCTCGAGTTTACTTTATGCTTAAAGGACAACTGTAGTGAGAGGTATATGCAGGCTGCCATATTTATTCCCACTTAAGCAATACCAGTTGCTGGGCAGCCCTGCTGATCTATTTGGCTGCAGTAGTGTCTGAATCACACCAGAAACAAGCACGCAGCTAATCTTGTCAGTTCCGACATTAATGTCGGAAACGCCTGATGTGCTGCATGCTTGTTCTGGGTCTGTGGCTAAAAGTATTGGAGACCACTGGCGCATGCAGGGGGAGGTTACCGTTACCTCTTTCTTTGCCCTCTCTTTTTCTCTGCTTGCCATCACCCCTACTCTGTCCATCCTCTCTGCCTGTCCACAGAGGAGCTCACAATCTAATCCCTTCTGGTTCAAACGGGCAACAGCCTAGCATCCCCCCGTGTCTCAAGACTGCATGTAGCTTCCAGGATTGGCTGAAACGATGGGAAAACATTGGGATCAGAACGCAAAGTTTGCAGAAACGTCAGTAAACATACAAAACAGGCGGTGCCCTTCATTTGAATGGCCAATGCTTAATTGGCGAGTGCCGCGGCCGTGGAAAAACAACCCGCAATCACTTGTGTGAACCAGCCCTAATATCCTACTGTATTATTATGTATTATACAGCAATGACATCCTCTGCAGCACCTCACAGAGTACATAGTCATGTCACTGACTGTCCTCAGAGGAGCTCACACTCTAACCCTACCATAGTCATAGTCTAATGTCCTACCATATTATTATTATGTATGTATATAGCACTGACATCTTCTGCAGCACTGTAGAGAGTACATAGTCATGTCACTGACTGTCCTCAGAGGAGCTCACAATCTAATCCTACCCTAGTCATAGTCTAGTGTCCTACCATATTATTATTATGTATTTATATAGCACTGACATCTTCTGCAGCACTGTAGAGAGTACATAGTCATGTCACTGACTGTCCTCAGAGGAGCTCGCAATCTAATCCTACCCTAGTCATAGTCTAATGTCCTACCATATTATTATTATTATTATTATTATTATTATTATTATTATTATTATGTATATAGCTCTGACATCTTCTGCAGCACTTTACAGAGTACATAGTAATGTCACTACCTGTCCTCAGAGGAGCTCACAATCTAATCCTGCCATAGTCAAAGTATAATGTCCTACCATACTATTATGTATTTGTATAACACTGACATCTTCTGCAGCACATTACAGAGTAAATAGTCACGTCACTACCTGTCCTCAGAGGAGCTCACAATCTAATTCCTACCATAGTCAAAGTCTTATGTCCTACCATATTATTATTATGTATTTATATAGCACTGACATCTCCTGCAGCACTTTACAGAGTACATAGTCATGTCACTGCCTGTCATCAGAGGAGCTTGCACTCTAATTCTTCCATACAAGGGGGATCTGGCTATATACACTGGCTATGTACAAGGGGAGTCTGGCTATATACACGGGCTAGATACTAATGGAGGATCTGGCTATATGCACTGAATGGGCATCTGACAATATACAGTAAAAAGGTATCTGGCTATATATACTAAACTGGGTGGCGGGGTCATCTGGCTATATACTATAAATGGGGATCATATGGCTACCTATCCTAAATAGAGGGCCATCTAGCTACATAAAGTATAAATGGGGGTCATTTGGCCACATGTACTATAAACAGAGGGGTCATCTGGTTACATATACTAAAGTGTGTGTGTGTGGGGGGGGGGGGGATTTGGCTACCTATAATGCAGTGGGGAATATCTGGGTACCTAATTGCTGCCACACTGGCCTCAATTCACTAAGCTTAACTCCTGTCTTTAATAAAGTTTCTAGAGTGATCACCATGGTGACGAGGCATGTAGTACTCAGGAAACATTTTACCTCAAAACCTAAAGTTAACTCTTCTGTCTTTAAGTTAACGCTTCAATCTTTAAAATAACTCCAGAGTTAAAGACAAGGGCCTCAATTCACTAAGATTATCTCCTGTCTTTAATAACTCTTCTAGAGTGGTCACCATGGTGATGAGGCATGTAGTATTCAGGAAACATTTTACCTCAGGCAAGCCTAAAGTTAACTCTTCTGTCTTTAAGTTAACGCTTCAATCCTTAAAATAACTCCAAAGTTAAAGACAGGCTGTTAATTAACTGCATGTGAAAATAACTACAGAGGAGGTAAATTAACTACAGAGGAGGTAAATTAACTACAGAGGAGGTAACGTAAGGAATGAAGAGATAAGATAACTCTCTCACTGTGTGGAGGTAAGTTTTCTCTTGCCTTATTATCTCCAGCATGATCTTAGTGAATTGAGGCCACTGTGTGTATTTTGTGGGCAAACGCTGCACATTATGTGTATTTTGTGGACAAATGCTGTGCTAGCGCATGCGCAGTAGTGTGCGGCTTGCTGAAAGAGACCTTTCAAGGAATCCCCCCCCCCCCCTTGAAAATCCCGCGTTTGCCCCTGGGAGACAGAGGATTAGCACGACAGCCAGGCAACTGGGATTGCACAAAAGGAAAAACAAAAAAACCATGGCAGCCACCCTACATTTGTCCTTTAACCACTTGCCGACCGCGCACTCATACCGCGCGCCGGCAAAGTGGCAGCTGCAGGACCAGCGACGCAGTATTGCGTCGCCAGCTGCAGGCTGATTAATCAGGAAGCAGCCGCTCGCGCGAGCGGCTGCTTCCTGTCAATTCACGGCGGGGGGCTCCGTGACTAGCCTGCGGGCCGCCGATGGCGGCTCGCAGGCTAAATGTAAACACAAGCGGAAATAATCCGCTTTGTTTACATTGTACGGCGCTGCTGCGCAGCAGCGCCGTAAGGCAGATCGGCGATCCCCGGCCAATCAGCGGCCGGGGATCGCCGCCATGTGACAGGGGACGTCCCGTCACTGGCTGCACAGGACGGATAGCGTCCTGTGCAGCCCGGATCTCCAAGGGGGGGCCAGGTAGGAGAGGGAGGGGGAGGATTTCGCCGCGGAGGGGGGCTTTGAGGTGCCCCCCCCGCAACACCCGGCAGGCAGGAGCGATCAGACCCCCCCAGCACATCATCCCCCTAGTGGGGAAAAAAGGGGGGCGATCTGGTCGCTCTGCCTGCACGCTGATCTGTGCTGGGGGCTGCAGAGCCCACCCAGCACAGATCAGCTACAACAGCGCTGGTCCTTAAAGGGAAGGTCCAAGCAAAAAAAAAAAATGAGATTCACTTACCTGGGGCTTCTACCAGCCCCATGCAGCCATCCTGTGCCCTCGTAGTCACTCAGTGCTGCTCCAGTCCCCCGCTGGCAGCTTTCTGACCTCGGAGGTCAGGGCCAAATTGCGTACATTTTTACACATTCCCGCTAGTGCAGGAACATTAACACATACATTTTTACGCGTTAGTGGTGAAACGCGTAAATTTTTGTTCCTGCACTAGCTGGAATGCGTAAAAATGTATGCAATGTGGCCCTGACCTCCGAGGTCAGAAAGCTGCCAGCGGGGAACTGGAGCAGCAGTGAGTGACTACGAGGGCACAGGATGGCTGCATGGGGCTGGTAGAAGCCCCAGATAAGTGAATCTCATTTTTTTTTTTTTGCTTGAACCTTCCCTTTAAGGGGGGGTAAAGGGTGGGTCCTCAAGTGGTTAAATGATTTGTTTCTTTAAAAGGAAAAAGTATACTAAACTAGCCAAATAACCTTTTAGTGTTACATTTGTAAAATGGCGCGATTCTCTGCCTGGATCTGTACAGAATTTTGGCGAGAGCCAACTGCACAAGAACAGCCTTGGAAGGAGGCGCAATGTGTCACTTGGTAACAAAAATGTATCTGGGGGAAGATGGATCAGCCTGCCGGGTGTATCGTCAATTATTACACAGCCTGCAAATGAGCAGATGTCATCTCGGTCCCATCCTCTGTCATAAGGCTGATAATAGGACCTTGGGTTGGTGTAATGGATTTATCATGCCAGAAGAAAAACTGTGTACACATGGCTGGCGTATATTGCTCACGCAGACTCATAATGCGATGTGCCGATGACAGTCTGCGTTACCGCTTTCTCCTGGCAGATCAATACAAGATGGATGGCAGCGGGAAGGCATGCAGGTGTATGTATGCAGCTATGGAGGAGTCATCTGTTCTGGAGAGACCGGAGGAATAAGAGATCTCCTCCTCCCCATTTCATCCGATCTCCCCCTCCCCACTTCATCCGAACTCCCCCCCTCCTCACTTCATCCAAACTCCCCCCCTACCCACTTCATCCGATCTCCCCCCTCCCCACTTCATCCGATCTCCCCCTCCCCACTTCATCCGATCTCCCCCTCCCCACTTCATCCGATCCCCCCCCTCCCCACTTCATCCGATCTCCCCCTCCCCACTTCATCCGATCTCCCCCCTCCCCACTTCATCCGATCTCCCCACTTCATCCGATCTCCCCCCTCCCCACTTCATCCGATCTCCCCCCTCCCCACTTCATCCGATCTCCCCCTCCCCACTTCATCTGATCTCCCCCCTCCCCACTTCATCCGATCTCCCCCCTCCCCACTTCATCCGATCTCCCCCCTCCCCACTTCATCCGATCTCCCCCTCCCCACTTCATCCGATCTCCCCCCTCCCGACTTCATCCAATCTCCCCCCTCCCGACTTCATCCAATCTCCCCCTCCCCACTTCATCCAATCTCCCCCTCCCCACTTCATCCGATCTCCCCCCTCCCCACTTCATCCGATCTCCCCCTCCCCACCTTATCCGATCTCCCCCCTCCCCACTTCATCCGATCTCCCCCCTCCCCACTTCATCCGATCTCCCCCTCCCCACTTTATCCGATCTCCCCCCTCCCCACTTCATCCAATCTCCCCCTCCTCACTTCATCCGATCTCCCCCCTCCCCACTTCATCCGAACGTCCCCCCTCCCCACTTCATCCGAACTCCCCCCCTCCCCACTTCATCCGATGTCCCCCCCTCCCCACTTCATCCGATCTCCCCCCTCCACTTCATCTGATCTACCCCCCTCCACTTCATCCGATCTCCCCCTCCCCACTTCATCCGATCTCCCCTTCCCCACTTCATCCAATCTCCCCCCTCACCACTTCATCCGATCTCCCCCCTCACCACTTCATCCGATCTCCCACTCCTCATCCGTCTCTCTCTCTCCCCTCACTCTTTTTCTTGCTTCCTCTCTCCTACATCAAACTCTCTCTGATCATCTCTGTCTCTTGCGCACTCTCTCTTTACCTGCAATTTTCTCTCTATACTATTGCAACCCTCTCCCTCCCTCACTCACTCCTCCCCCTGTAAACATCTCTCTCTCTCCCTCACTCCTCCTCCCCCTGAAACCCTCTCTTTGCAACCCTCTCCCTCACCCTCTCACTTTACCCCTACAACCCTCTTCCCTCTTCCTCACCCCCCCTCCTTTAACTCTCTCTCCCCCTGCAACCCTCTCTCTCCCTGCAACCCTCACCCTCACACTGTACCCCTACTACAACCCTCTCTCTCCTTCTCTCCCTGCAACTCTCTCTCTCTCCCTCCTTCTCTCCCTGCAACCCTCTCATTACCTCACTCCTTCTCTCCCTGCAATCCTCTCTCTCCCTCACTCCTCTCCCTGCAATCCTCTCTCTCCCTCACTCCTCTCCATGCAACCCTCTCCCTCACCCTCTCACTGCAACCCTCTCCCTCACCCTCTCACTGCAACCCTCTCCCTCACCCTCTCATTATACCCCTACAACCCTCTCTCTCCCTCACTCCTTCTCCCCCTGCAACCCTCTCTCTCTTTCTCTCCCTGCAACCTTTTCTCTTCCTCACTTCTCTCCCTGCAACCCTCTCTCCCACCCTGCAACCCTCTCTCTCCCTCACTCCTTTCCCTGCAACCCTCTCTCCCCCTGCAACCCTCTCTCTCTCCCTCACTCTTCCTCCTCCCACAACTCTCTCTCTCCCCCTCTCTTCTCCCACCCTGTCACCCTCTCTCCCCTGCAACCCTCTCTCTCCCTTCACTCCTCCTCCCCCTGCAACCCTGTCTCCCCTGCAACCCTCTCCCCCCCTCACTCCTCCTTTCCCTGCAACCCTCTCTCTCTCCTCTCCCAGAGTCCCAGCAACCCTCTCTCTCCCTCCCTCCTTCTCTCCCTGCAACCCTCTCTCTCCCTCACTCCTTCTTTCCCTGCAACCCTCTCTCTCCCTGCAACCCTCTCTCCCTCGCCCTTTTTCTATACCCCTGCAACCCTCTCTCCCTCACCATCTCTCCCCTGCAAACCTCTCTCTGAATCACCCTCACTCCCACTGCAACTCTCTCTTTCTTTCTGTCTCTCCCTGCAGCTCCCTCCCCCCCGCTACATCTCTTTTTTTTTTCTCTCCCTACCCCGCTCACCTCCTCTCCCTTCCTTTCTCCTATCAACAACCTTCATCCCCCTGCCCCTCAATTTCTGCTTTACAGCATTCGACATGAAAAAAATATTATCCAAACTATTGTCCTGATGCATTTCGTGAAACAGAACTTCACTTTATCAGGAGTGCAGTTTTGTCTCAAAAACTAATAAAATATACCTTAATAAAGTCAGGTGATGACTTCTATATAGGTATAGTTGCAAGTCCTCACAATCTATGCACCATAAAAAAATAAAATAAAAATACAGCACCTAGAGAAGATAGTTTTCCCCAATCTTCTTAAAAGTCCTTTACCTGTTGCATCATTCTATGTATTTATGTGTTTTATATATTATATTTCTGTTATTACAGTGTATGCATTTATTTACTAGTATATTCCTTTGTTGGAATTTTGGGTACTGTTTTATAATTTAATTTTATGCCATTAAATTAGTAGGAAAAAAAAAAAAAAGAGCAGCACGAATGTTTTAACCTAAAGTGGAATTTTTACTTTAAGAGATTAAAAAAGAAATGAATAATGTATGTCTTATTTTTTTAATGCAATCATCTGCTTTCGCCGATTAGGGATGACATTATTAGCCTTTCCTGTCCTTGGCAGAGGTGACGTCTTCATTCACGAAACGCCAAAGCAAAATTGCGAACCCATTACCGCCGTGCTATCGGATGGCAATTCTAAACGTCCAATTACAAGTCTCGGACTTCTAGAGACGAATCAGTGAGCGGATATGAATGAAGCCGGCAATAATCGTCCCCTGCGGGTCTGTGTGACATGTAATGAGAAGGGCGCATGAGCGGCGCACGGATGGACCGCGAAAAAGACGTTCATGGATTCCCGACTCTTCTTTCTCCTGGGCCCACTTCTGCTATCTCTTAATGAAGGAATCAAAGTGGCGCTATCCTGAACAGTCACTGTAAAGTAATGAAGCATGGCGGTGGACTAAATATATGTAGGTAATGCAGAGCCGGCAATGATTCGCTTTATATGGGGACCACTTCTTTCTTCGAGGCACAGAGAGGCCAGGAAGCAACTATCCTAAACCTTCAAACCCAACATTCTCCTCCCTGCTTAAAGCGGACCCAAACCAAAACATTTTTTTTATTAAAAATATTTAGTTGCACCACTCTGACACATACAAAGATAAATAAACACTCCTTCAAGCCTATGAGCATTTCAGTGCATGCTTTTCACCCTTCTCTTTTCATAACTAGGGTTATACTGGGGGCAGCCATTAGCAATTCCTCCATTGCCGGACACCATCTACTCCACCAGTTTGCCGGATTCTGTCCCGGCAATATGAAAGGAAAGGAAGGGAGGGGTTCCTCCAATCAATGTAAAATATTTTATATTTGTCATCATGCAGCTGAAAAAAGGCTGCTATTTATTATTATAATTTAGAAAATAGATTTTATTTCTGAAATCTTGTATTTTTAATTTGGGTCTACTTTAACCCTTTAGCAGCATATTTATTTAGAGTAGAGGCCTGCAAGTGCTCCAGGCCAATTTATTTTAGCACTTTTTTTTTTTTTAATTTCTTACTTGTTACATTTAATGCTTCTAATTAGTACTGCTGTAATGTGTATTTATGGTCACTTGTCACTAGGTGGCACTATGTGACAATAACAGTGGACTTCTGCTTTCAATTTCTATATTTTCTGCCAGGGGCGTAACTAAGACCCACCGGGCCCCTCTGCAGAAATTGTAAGCTGGCCCATACTCTCCCCCCTCCCCCCCCCCCCGGACCCGCTCAGGGCCGTTTTGGGGGGCTGGAGGGGTCACAGCATGAGGGGAAAGCTATGGCCACACTCGGCGGAGAGGGGGGACGGTCCCCCCCCTCCTCACCTCGGGCTCTCCCCTCTGCGCTCCCCTCCAACTTCAATAACCATATGTGTGCAGCAGCGGGCAGCGGCAGACAAACATACCTTAAGTGCACTCCAGCGCGGACATTTCTCTCTCTAGCCTATGTATAAACAGGAAGTCGCGTCAGACACTAGAGAGAGAAGCGTCCGCGCTGGAGCGCACGGAAAGTATGTATCTGCCGCTGCCCGCCGCTGCACACATATGGTTATTGAAGTTGGAGGGGAGCACAGAGGGGAGAGCCGAGGTGAAGATGGGGGGGGAGGCGTCCCCCCTCCCAGCCGAGTGTGGCCATAGCTTTCCCCTCATGCTGCGACCCCTCCAGCCCCCCAAAATGGCCCTATGTCAGCGCTATATAAATACTAAAATAAATAAATGACTATGTACTCTGTAAAGTGCTGCAGAAGATGCCAGTGCTGTATAAATACATAATAATAAACTGGTAGGACATTAGACTATCACTATGGTAGAATTAGAGTGTGAGCTCCTCTGAGGACAGTCAGTGACATGACTATGTACTCTGTAAAGTGCTGCAGAAGAGGTCAGTGCTATATTAATACATACTAATAATCTTGTAGGACATTAGACTATGACTATGGTAGGATTCGATTATGAGCTCCTTTGATGACAGTCAGTGACATGACTATGTACTCTGTAAAGTGCTGCTGAAGGTGTCAGTGCTATATTAATACATACTAATAATCTGGTAGGACATTACTGTCTTTCCCCGAAAATAAGACAGTGTCTTATATTAATTTTTGCACCAAAAGATGTGCTAGGGCTTATTTTCAGGGGATGTCTTATATTTCTTTGAACACACATGTTCCTGTGCTGTGTGTCCTCCTGCCTTCCCCACTGTGATGCCTTTTCCTCTGCTGGTTCCACCTCTTCTGTGCTACTTTTTTCCGCTTCAGACAGGGAACACACTGACTATTTTCGTGCGCGGTTTCTGCACAGAAAAACTGAGAACTGATGTTAATCAATAGGCTAGTTCAGACTTAATATGTTGTTCGCGCGCAGAAAAAAAAAACTGACATTCTGCATAATGACTCTGCACATTTTGTCAATTTTCTCTCTCAATTATACCAGCTGCTGTGAAAAAACGTGCGCGTTTTCCTGCATGGAAACACACTTGGTGTGCAGAAAAACGCGCGCAGAGAACTGAAAGACAAGTGTGTTCCCTGCCTTAGTGTCCCCTCTGTACCTGTGTCCTCCTCTATCCCCTGTCCTCCTGTGTCCGGTGTCTACTTGCCCGCAAGACTATGGGCTCCAGTAATAACAAAAGTTTCCATATGTTTCCCCCTTACTGCCGCTAGGGCTTTATTTCAGGGTAGGGCTTATATTTCGAGTATGCTCAAAATTCCTACTAGGGCTTACTTTCAGGGGATGTCGTAATTTCAGGGAAAGAGGGTAGACTATGACTATGGTAGGGATTAGATTGTGAGCTCCTCTGATGACAGTCAGTGACATGACTATGTACTCTGTAAAGTGCTGCTGAAGGTGTCAGTGCTGTATGAATACATACATTATTATAATGAGAAAGTGGCACAGTTACTATGTAGAGCTATGCAGCATGCATTATCCCTGCAGCTGAGTTGGCAATGGCGTCTGCAGCATCACACAAGCTGCTTATTAATCACGGGAGGCTTGATCGCGCCGACAAAGAAGTTGGAGCAGCCGGAGCGGACACAGAAGCGCCCTCTGAGCTGATATTAATACACTCTTTGGAAGCACTGAATCAGATAGGGGAGATTTAGCGGTTTAACATGCGTATGTTTTCTGAAATGCTGTAACATTAATTTCGGGGCCTAAGTGATTAAATGCCAGCCCGGTGTTCAGAAGCTGTAAAGAATCGGGGAGAATGGATGGAGGCTCGCCTTCTTTCTCTGACTCATCAGGTCTGAGGTAGAGAAGAAAGACGACCGCTCCGTCGAGCACTACATAAAGCCTGCGCCGGTGAATACAATTCGCATTTATCTCCAAAGCCCATCGCTGGTTACCGGGCCGGCCGACATAAATATTTATGCTTTGCACCAAGAATAGAAGCCACATCAATACCTCCCCTGCTCCGGCATCTGCTTACCACACTGCAGAAGAAAATGTGACTAGAACTGTGGCATCAACAACAAAAAGAGTAAAAACTGAAAGTCTCTTTACAAGATCTGCTTAAATTGTATATTTTTTTTGTTTGTTTTTTACTTTAAATTATTCACTCCTCCTCCTTTATGTATCAGGCGCGTCATTAGGGCTAGAAATTCAGGGCACTTGCCCAAAACTCTGCCAACAGTACCCCAGTTGTCAGGGTACAGAGTGCCGATAACAGTGCCCAAAAAGTTTCCAATGTAGGCAGGGGTGGGGCGCCCCCAGTGATGGAGAGGCAGCCAGCCGCTGCTAATAGCCTGCTTCCCTTGCGCCTGGCTGTCACTCATTCCCAGATCGCCCCGCCTCCTTCCCACACATGCCTGCCGCCTCCCGTAGCTGCCTGTGGTGGTGCTGGGGGAGGTGGAAGCTGGATCCCGTGGCAGCATGGAAGTAGGGGAGAAAGAACACTGCCCGCCGTGAACGCCCACAGGAGGTTAGCAAGTGTTGTGTTAGTTTCTACCTTACCAGTTCCTCCCACCAGCCAGAGGTTTCCCACCCACCCCACCAGCGTTTCCTATCTGTGGTAACAGTTTCTGCATTTCATATATTTGGTGTCATGTTTTCTTCATTTAACATTTGGGGTAAACGTTTCTGCATTTCACATGTGTGGTAATGGTTTCTGCATTTGACATTTGGGGTAATGGTTTCTGCATTTGACATCTGGGCTAGCGGTTTTTGCATTTTATATGTGGCATAGTGTTTTATTAGTTACTTCTTGCTAGTACCTGAGTTGGACCTCTTTTTGCATTCAGAACTGCTTTCATTCTTTATGGCATTCCTCAGATTTTGGTCATATTGACATGATTGCACACAGTTGATTTATTGTCTGCACATCTATGATGTGAGAACAGACCACCAAATCTTGGGGGAAATGCTGCATTATTATGTGTTTTGTTTTGTTTTTTGCAGGGGAAATGCTGCCTTATTGAATGTGTGTTCTTGGGGGGTCCTTGTGTTGTCTAATTACCTTTAGCGTCACTTTGCCTAACTGTGTTTTGGGAACACACTCTGGGCACTTGAGTTATACTGTTACATTACAGTTGGCTACACCCACGTGATGACCACACCCATTTTTCTGTCACCCATGCCATGCCCACACCCATTTTACACACGTTGCACTCTACCTTTGTCCTTGGTGCCCCAAAGTGCCCCAGATCTTTTAGGACCCTAGCAACGCCGGTGTATTTAACTATCTACTCCACACCCACTAAAGCCAACTAAAAGGTCTCCAACCTTTGGTGGTCAAATGTCTCACCATCCAACATAACATCTATAGAGCCAAATAATCTGGAGCCTTTTTTGGTCCAAATCCTCACCGCAATTCCTTTAACAGCACTGCCTTCCCTTCGAGCTGCATACTATTTGCATTACATTTGCTTGCAAGCCAAATTGATTAGCATCTTATTGGCCCGCTCTGTTCCTGAATAAAATACTTCTTTAACCCATAAGCAATATCGATAGAGTTATCTCGTTTGAGAGGAGTGCACTGACTTCAGTGGGCAGAACTTGTTGCGCTGTAAATTCTTGAAATGCTTTGAGCTCTCTCTCTGCTAGCAGAAAATATATGGAAAACTGAAAGCAGAAGTCCTCGGTTATTGTCTCACACTGCCCCCTAGTGACAAGTGGCCATAAATACACATTACAGCAGTACTAATAAGAAGCAAGGAAATGTAACAAATAAATAAAATATTGGGCTAAAATAAATTGGCTCGGAGCACTTGCAAGCCTCTAAATAAATTGGCTGCTAAAAGGTTAAAGATAGATGGATAAATAAATAGGATGAAAAAAAAGAAGATTAATGATGGGAGAGCGGGTACATCCTGCGATAGCCGTTCGCCCAGCTCTCCTTTACTAGCACCATCTGCACGAGGACCGGCTCAAGCACCCTGCAATCTCATTGCACATTCATTTTCTCTTCCGGAGAAGTCATATTTTGGTCTCAGAGCGGCAGAATTACCCATCATCCACCCACAGATGAAATAATAAGCACCGTATTTTTGGAAACACCATTTTCTTTGCTAGCAATCACCGACTAATCATATTTGGAAGTATGAGGAGAAGTCCTCGAAAATAATGGCAGGGAGGCAAATTGTGTTTCTGTTCATGTTTTATAAGAAAGAGGAGAAATACAAAAAAAAACACAAAAAAACAAAACAAAACACAAAAACAAAGCAAAAGAAAAAGGGAGGGTTTTTTTTTTTTTTTTTTTTTTTTACGAGTACTCAATTGCGGCACCGCCATTTAACTATGCACTCCTCCCCCTAGTGCCTAAATCTAACCTACCCGCCAACTAATGCCTAACCAATAACCCCCAAATGCCTAAAAGTATTCCCTTCTCCCTCCAAGTTCCTAACACTAGTATCCCCCTCCAAGTTCCTAACACTAACTTCCCTCCAAGTATCAAACACTAACCCCCCCCCCCCCCCCCAAGCGCCTATCACTAACCCCTGCCTCCAAGTGCCTAACACTAACCCCCCTGCCTCCAAGTGCATAACACTAACCCCCCTGCCTCCAAGTGCCTAACACTAACCCCCTGCCTCCAAGTGCCTAACACTAACCCCCTGCCTCTAGGTGCCTAACACTAACCCCCTGCCTCCAAGTGCCTAACACTAACCCCTGCCTCTAGGTGCCTAACACTAACCCCCTGCCTCCAAGTGCCTAACACTAATCCCTGCCTCCAAGTGCCTAACACTAACCCCTGCCTCTAGGTGCCTAACACTAACCCCCTGCCTCCAAGTGCCTAACACTAACCCCTGCCTCTAGGTGCCTAACACTAACCCCCTGCCTCCAAGTGCCTAACACTAATCCCTGCCTCCAAGTGCCTAACACTAACCCCCCTGCCTCCAAGTGCCTAACACTAACCCCCTGCCTCCAAGTGCCTAACACTAACCCCCTGCCTCTAGGTGCCTAACACTAACCCCCTGCCTCCAAGTGCCTAACACTAACCCCTGCCTCCAAGTGCCTAACACTAACCCCTGCCTCTAGGTGCCTAACACTAACCCCCTGCCTCCAAGTGCCTAACACTAACCCCTGCCTCTAGGTGCCTAACACTAACCCCCTGCCTCCAAGTGCCTAACACTAATCCCTGCCTCCAAGTGCCTAACACTAACCCCCCTGCCTCCAAGTGCCTAACACTAACCCCCTGCCTCCAAGTGCCTAACACTAACCCCTGCCTCTAGGTGCCTAACACTAACCCCCTGCCTCCAGGTGCCTAACACTAACGCCCTGCCTCCAAGTGCCTAACACTAACCCCTGCCTATAGGTGCCTAACACTAACCCCATGCCTCCAGGTGCCTAACACTATCGCCCTGCCTCTAGGTGCCTAACACTATCGCCCTGCCTCTAGGTGCTTAATAGTAACCTCCCCCCAAGTCCATAACACTAACCCCCCTGCCTCCAAGTGCATAACACTAACCCCCCTGCCTCCAAGTGCCTAACACTAACCCCCTGCCTCCAAGTGCCTAACACTAACCCCCTGCCTCTAGGTGCCTAACACTAACCCCCTGCCTCCAAGTGCCTAACACTAACCCCTGCCTCCAAGTGCCTAACACTAACCCCTGCCTCTAGGTGCCTAACACTAACCCCCTGCCTCCAAGTGCCTAACACTAACCCCTGCCTCTAGGTGCCTAACACTAACCCCCTGCCTCCAAGTGCCTAACACTAATCCCTGCCTCCAAGTGCCTAACACTAACCCCCCTGCCTCCAAGTGCCTAACACTAACCCCCTGCCTCCAAGTGCCTAACACTAACCCCTGCCTCTAGGTGCCTAACACTAACCCCCTGCCTCCAGGTGCCTAACACTAACGCCCTGCCTCCAAGTGCCTAACACTAACCCCTGCCTATAGGTGCCTAACACTAACCCCATGCCTCCAGGTGCCTAACACTATCGCCCTGCCTCTAGGTGCCTAACACTATCGCCCTGCCTCTAGGTGCCTAATAGTAACCTCCCCCCAAGTCCATAACACTAACCCCAACTCCAAGTGCCTAACACTTACCTCCCTCCAAATGCCTAACAACCCCCTCCCCCCCATCCAAGTGCATGCATTACACTAACTCCTCTCCAAGTGCATAACACTACCCCCCCCCCCCATCCAAGTGCCTAACACTACCCCCCCCCCCATCCAAGTGCCTAACACTAACCCCAACTTCAAGTGCCTAACACTACCCCCCCCCCACCATCCAAGTGCCTAACACTAACCACAACCCCAAGTGCCTAACACTACCCCTCCACCATCCAAGTGCCTAACACTAACCACAACCCCAAGTGCCCCTTCCCCCCGATCAAAAAAATGCTACTCCAGCTGATCATTAATAAATAGATAATCGCCTCCTCCGTTATTTCCCTACAGTATCTGATTTTTCTGTAGCCGATTGGTTACTAGTAATGCAATGGGCCCCCAACTCGCCTCCTGGACTCCTAATTACTGATATTTTCTACTGTCTGTTAGATGCCAGTCATGTGCCACGCCCAAATCACCTGCTTTGTATTTCACACTGTAGAAAAGAGGAAGAAAACTGAGGTAAATATCCAGAGTAGCCAATCAGAATTCTTGTTACATTTATAGTGACGCAACTAGCCAATCAGTGAAAACAACAGAAGTTAATATTTATTTATCACAGGTATCTATACCTGCATTATAAACATGAAGCACGTTGTTGACTAACAGGTTCATTTTAAAGAGAAACTTTAACCCAGGTTTGAATTTCATCCCAATCAGTAGCTGATACCCCCTTTCCCAGGAGAAAGCTTTATCTTTTCTCGAATAAAGCATCAGAGGTGTCTGTATGGCTGATATTGTGATGAAACCCCTCCCACAGTGTGATGTCATGGGAGGGGTTGACATTTTGCTGTGCTGACAGTTTGCTGTCTGTGAACCTTGTTGCATTGTGTGAAATAACGACTGTTTTCAACTGCCAAGCAAGCGGTATCTCCCTCTGTGCAAAGAACTCTCAGTAAGGAACATTCCGTACAGATCACCTGGCAGAACTAAAGAGGTCACAACCAGTGATACTAGATGGCGATAAAAAAACGTCCTGGTTTACCAGGAAGTGTTTTGGTTTTTTTTTATTTGGCCCCTGATCGGTGTCATGTCCATTCATTACAGGCACTGCGATTGATTCGGGGAAGCCTTGCTGCGGCTGTCATGAATAGTCGTCCAGTTTGCCTTTATCGGTGCCTATCTGGATGAGAATTCTTGTCCAGATAGGCTTAAAGAGAAACCGTAACCAAGAATTGAACTTCATTCCAATCAGTAGCTGATACCCCCTTTCCCATTAGAAATCTATTCCTTTTCTCAAATGGATCATCAGGGGGCTCTGTATGGCTGATATTAAGGTGAAACTCCTCCCACAGGAAACTGTGAGGACCATGGTCCTGGCAGTTTCCTGTCTCTGAACCTTGTTGCATTAAAAGGAAATCGCTGTTTACAGCTGGGTCCAACTGCCAAAAAAGCAAGCAGCATCTCCTTCCACAGACATCACCTGCCAGCAGTAAAAATGTCACCATGTGATGAATGTCAGAATGTAAGTCAGGAAGAGGAAAGATTTTACAATGGGAAAACACTGAATAAATAATGTATTAATGCATATTGCAAACAATAAGCAATTTGATTTATTATGTAATTTTCACTACAGGTCCTCTTTAAGGTTTTATCCATTTATGAGGATGATCCTTCAGTCCTCCACATGTTGCTGCAGAAATTCATAGTATTCAGAATTCTGCCATCTGTCGTCCCTCGGTTTGTATTCGTAGCCTGCTGGTCTTGAACAACACCTGACAGAGTGGAGATTGGAGCCGGGACTTAGCCCAGGTTTACATAATATTTGAGTTGTCTTGGCAGACAGTAAATCCCGTCTAAAGTTCGCTTAGCTCTGCCGACAGATTGAGCCATCTCAGCGTTCGTGCAACAAACTCAAGTTGACATCTCGCAATTGATTGGTAGATCACGGAGTCTACAGAGCACGGAACACACGAAAAAAGGTGAGGGAAGCCTGCTGCCAGATCAAAATTGAGACTCCATCAAAATGGATGTCCCGAGAGCGGCTTGTCATAGAGCGTCAGAATGAATAGCATGTAAGTCTGTTGTACTTTATCGGAGTGTGTTATGTGCCTTCACTTTATACTCAAGGTTGACTTTCTCATTTTCGTGTTTTATTCTTTTTAATTCTCTAGCATCTTGGTTGTTGGATTTTTCTCCCATTATGCTATTTGTTTTTCCTGCATTCATCGTTCCGTCCAGTACAACGTCCTTCACAGCTGCTCGTGGCGGTGAAAGGAAGTCATAATCTTCTGAAGGACTGGTGCTGATTCTTGGTGGTCGTAATCGCCTCCAAGTATCTGCATGGGAGAGACCAGGAGCTCAATGGTGCAGTATAGTTTGTAAAATTGGATATGTTAAAGAGTAACTGTCAGGCTGCAAAAGCTAATTTAAACCTCTATTCTCCTGTGTTAAACAGTTTAGAAGGAAGCCAAAAAGGCAATACTGAAGTTAAAAATCTCTCTTACTTTGAAGTGTGCTGAACAGCAAGGCTCGTTATTCCCAAGCTCCTAAGGAGGCCAACAGGACACATAACAGATACTGCAAAGCATTCTGGGGCTGCTTATTCTCCCCACTGCGCTACCTTGGGTCCTCCCCTTCATTTTCCTATCCCGCCCTAAGGCTGCTTTCACAGTGGGAAGTTACAGGTTCATGTTACAGCAGCTTGTAACTCAGCCCAACTTAGAGCACTGAAAAATCACAGGGCACGTTACATTAGAGTATACTGCATGAGTCCGCTATTGTTCCTAGCCACATGGCTAATTAATATTCACTGCACAGTAGTGTTGTCCATTAGGATCTTTTTTGTGAGTGGAATCATCAGGAAGCAGGGAGGATATGACATCACAATTAGCTTCATAGGAGACAGACAAACATGGAACCTGCCATGAGCTGTCAGGAGCATCATTCTCTGCAAATACTATATAAAAATTCAGTGAAATCCAAACGTGGACAGAGAAATGCATATGTAATGTAAGTACAGCCAATATTTAGCTACTGATATATGTGGGTTTTTTCTTCTCTGAGACCCTATGCCTAACAGCTCCTCTTTAATATGTAAGTATTATACACTGTACTGCAACCACCATTCAGACTTGCGAGAAAATAACCTTCTCTGCTCGGTATTTAAGGCCACTGGGCAGGCTTTGGTTAGTCGCACTCCTCGGTTTAATTGGGAACGTAGTGTTCTCAATATAAGAACTCTAGGGGGGTAATGCTAATCTATATACGCTGTTGGAGACGCCCAAGAATCTGATCCTCGAGTAGCGTACAGGAGTATGTCATTCTTACCTCGTCTATTGTGCATGAATAAAACCTTTACTTATCTTTGTGGTTTGTCCTTAAAGCAGATCTGAACTCAGAGCTTCCTCTCTGCTCTACATGCTACGTAACAACAGAATAACCTTTACACAAAAAAACATTTCTTTGTTACAGCTGATGCAAATCCTGCAATAAATCTGCCGTGTGTCTACTTCCTGTCTACATGGAAGCAGACATATTGTTAACATCCTGTGCTTTCAAATGGCCTTATCTACCATCGCTGCCATAGGAAATCATGTGACACAGGGGAGAGATCAGATTACAACTTGTGATGAGAGAAAATGAGGGGGAATTAGACAGGCTAAACTCTCTAAATGCATACAGGGTGCATTTCTCTGTTTTTTTTTCAGTCCTGTACAAGAGTTCAGATCCACTTTATGGAGGTTAGAATCACAAACGCCTATATATTTCCTGATGATCAGATACTTATGGGATTAATCCTCCATTTGACCCCGTGAACTAGGAATGCCTTTTTATAAACCTTTCTAAAAAAAAGCCCAAAATTTGTCCATACACATCCTCTCCGTGCTCCTGGGCTTATCACTCTCCCTGCCCCTGGGCTCATCACTCTCTGTGCCCCTAGGCTCATCACTCCCCGTGCCCCTGGGCTGATCACTCTCTGTGCCCCTAGGCTGATCACTCTCTGGGCCCCTGGGCTCATCACTCTCCGTGCCCCTGGGCTTATCACTCTCCGTGCCCCTGGGCTCATCACTCTCCCTGCCCCTGGGCTCATCACTCTCTGTGCCCCTAGGCTCATCACTCCCCGTGCCCCTGGGCTGATCACTCTCTGTGCCCCTAGGCTCATCACTCTCCGTGCCCCTAGGCTCATCACTCTCCATGCCCCTGGGCTCATCACTCTCCATGCCCCTGGGCTCATCACTCTCTGTGCCCCTAGGCTCATCACTCCCCGTGCCCCTGGGCTGATCACTCTCTGTGCCCCTAGGCTCATCACTCTCCGTGCCCCTAGGCTCATCACTCTCCATGCCCCTGGGCTCATCACTCTCCATGCCCCTGGGCTCATCACTCTCCGTGCCCCTGGGCTCATCACTCTCCATGCCCCTGGGCTCATCACTCTCCGTGCCCCTGGGCTCATCACTCTCCGTGCCCCTGGGCTCATCACTCTCCGTGCCCCTGGGCTCATCATTCCAAAATGATGTACAGTGTCCAGGGCCGGATCTAGCTACAATGGGGCCCTGGGGCAAAAGTAACTTTGGGGGCCCACCTGACACACCCCTTCCAACCAAATCACCCCAGGGCCTCTGAGCTGGTTGCCAGGCCCAATACAATCCCCTGGCCCATCACACAATATCATTAGGTGTTCATCATATGTTTCCAAAATAAAAATGTCTTTGGTCCCCAGAATTCACCTACTTATTTTCCTATACAGAGTAAACACACAACACCCCCACATAGCTGGAGAGGGGAGGAGGGGCACCTTGGAGGGCCTCCACAGGCCCTGGTGTAATTTCCCCCTTTGCCTCTATGGAAGCGCCGGACAGTTTCACCCCCTGCTTTGGTTGACTTACTTCATAACATTCTCAAAAAAAAAAAGAATACAATAAAGTATGGAATAACTGACTGCTAGATTAAATAATGGTGGACCTGGGCAAGGTACTAAAGGATAGAGATGTCCCTTTACCAACAAAGATCGGGATAGTTAGAGCCATGGTCTTCCCAGTAGTAACACATGGCTGTGAAAGTTGGACTATTAATAAGGTCATGCCTAGAAAAATTGATGCTTTTGAATTGTGGATGAGGAGAAATCTACTGAGAGTTCCGTGGGCTGCCAGGAGATCAAACCAGTCAATACTTCAAGAAATAAGGCCAGAGTGTCCACTAGAAAGGCTGATACTACCATTAAGACTCAAATACTTTGTTTTGTAAGGTGGTTTATTGCATTAATTTCATCCAATCTATATTGTGTTTCATACATGTTCTTTGGCATCATTTTCCCTATTGTCATTTTTTTCAGTTCTGCTCTATACAACATTCTCCTTTTGTTATTTGTTTCAAAAAGTTATAATTAAAAAAAAAAATTAAAAAAAAAAAAAAAAATGTTGGTCACCTAATGATAATTCTTGGAGGAATCCTTGATGCTTGGTCCTTGAAAAACTTAGGGCAAAGGAAGGAAAGGACGGCAGGGGCTAAGATGATGAACCATTTTGGCCCGCACACTGCCCCATGCTGCGCCTGACCTGGGTGCCGCCATAGACATAATATTATGTCTATAAGGGTTGTTTGGGAATCCGGCGATCACCGGACCCCAAATTATTGCTGGATCCCCAAACAACTTCTCCCTCTGAGCTGCTACAACTAGGAGGGGTGTTAGTAATTAATGGCGCCTGGAAATTGGCTCACCCTGTGCTAAAAAGACTGGGTGGCGAAACGCAATGTATGCCTAAGATGGATAGACAGCATATGTTAAAGAGAAACCGTAACCTCGGATTGAACTTCCTCCCAATCAGTAGCTGATACTCCCTTTCCCATGGGAAACCTTTACCTTTTCTCAAACGGATCATCAGGAGGCTCTGTATGGTTGATATTGTGGTGAAACCCCGCCCACAGTGTGATGTCAGCACCAGGGTACTGACATCACACTGCAGGAGCCTTGTTGCATTGTGGGAAATAACAGCTGTTCCCAACTGCCAAAAAAGCAAGCAGCAGCTACTTCCAGTGACATCACCTGTAAAAATGTCACCATATGATAAATGTCAGATTGTAAATCAGAAAGAGGAAAGATTTTACAATGGGCAAACACTGACTAAATCATTTATACATAATCATTGTAAAAATTAGGCACATATGCTCATTACATTATTTTCACTGGAGTTCCTCTTTAAGCTATGAACATGCCTGTGCAACAGCTGAAAGAAGCAATGATTGGCAGACACATCTGGCATGCAGACGCACATATGGTCACAAAGAATATGAATCGACTAAACGAATGAGGAGGAGGATATGAATAATGTACAACTTTAGCCAAGTATTGGATCTATGAACTGTTTGTTGATCGTAAAGGGAATGGCAGTAATTGTGACTACACTGTCCATTTTGGTTGTAATTTATACAATCAATAATTAAAAATTAAGATTAATAGAAACAAAACAAAAAAAAAAGTGAACCACCCTTTGATTCTTATGAACATCTTCAGATTGACACCCAATGGTAGAGCAACTTGGCAACTCCTTCCGGGTAGCAGCTGTTAGAATCTCCCACCAAACGGCTCTACATTTGCCGAACCGGCGCTCACATTTCTCAGCGTAAGATTATCTGGCTATTAAAGAGCAAATACGGGGGGGGGGGGGGGGGGGGGGAATTGCCTAAGAGATCTGCCTTGTCATTAATTACAGTATGTTGGAGTAATTGAATATAATTCAATTTTAAAACCAAACAAGCAATTAAAATGTAATCTAATTAGTTTCTGAGACAAAGCAGAGATACCTGTCATGAGATACGTAGGGGGGAGATGAAAGGAAAAAGAACATGCAACACTTGAAATAATAAAATCCTGATTTTATTTAAACCGTGCCCCTGGGACTCTGCACGGCACATCAATATCTCATCGAGTCCGCAGATTGCATTGTGAATTGTGTAATAGCTAAGCATTGAAGGACATGCTAAAATATTCTTATTGATGGATGAAAACCAGGGACCTTTCTCTGCCGGAAGAGCGATGTGCCAGGGCTGAAGGACACTATTGTAATTGAACCTGAGAAAAAAATTCCTTTGCAAATATTTATGTGCCTAAAGCGAATCTTTTATCAGGTCGGAGTGTTTTTTGGGGCGACATTCATCAAAGCGTCGGAGGCAAGGATGGCATCCGGCTCATATAAAAAGCGGCGTGTTTGAGGGAACTGATCTGAACATTGATGATATCGGCTAGCATCGAGGACTTAAAGCTGAAGAGTTCATGTCCTTTTTTTTAAGTCCAGGTGGCCTGCTTGCATAGCCTGGCCTGCTTTCCATCACGGGGGGGGGGGGGGGGGGGGTGGGGGGGGGTGCAGGAAGTAGTCTATGATCGGGCAATTGTCAGAAGACAAAAATAAGCCAAAAAGAAGGCTGGCCAGTATATATTGCTGAATTGCAGAATTGTATTATTCATCAAATATTTTTTTAAAAAAGAATGCTACGACCAATGGCCATACCAGGGATGGTCGTAGTCAGACAACTTCGCTAAGCTGGAACTATGCGTAGTTTTACGCAAATTCGCTTCGTATGCATTCCGTAGACTACGCGTTAAAATTCGCAATTACGCGTAGTGTAAAGCGTAGTGTATGCGGATTGCTTATGCCCGTATGCAGAATATTTTACGCATTCATTCCTTTGTATCTGCTTATACCGAGAGCTCTTCTATGCGTACATTCCTCTTTCCAATGCGTAAATCTATAAGCATACAATCGCACGCCGAAAATTAGACGCGAGTAACGCATTCGTAGTTCACTACGCAATACACATGTTAAATACGCATAGTGGGCGTAAGCTACGCGTAGCGGTACTTCGCTACGCGTAAATTCATAAGCGTAGTTTTGGAACTTCTGTACAGCGCTGCGTAATATGTCGGCGCTATATAAATACTTAAATAAATAAATAAACTTCACCTCTGAACTACGATGCGTAGATGCCAACTACGATGCGTAACTTTGCACTGTCGTATTTTCTGTTCATCTCTGGGCCATACTCAAAGACTAGTGCTATCAATTTTACCATATAACACCAACAGTGGATCAAATTTAGGTTCAAATGGACTGTGCCGGTTGCCAGGTATATATAAAGTGTGGTAGAGCTGTATAAATCAATGGGGCCAAAATAGACTCAGAAGTAAACAGGCCAACCTAGCAAGCAAGCAAAAAGGTATTCCTTGCGCTCAAACACTAGGCAACCAACCCAATTAAATCCAATCCAATTAAATCCAATGTAACTCTTGTCCAAACCAGGAAACCGCACGATGTGATCAACAACAAGATCATCTAAAAAAGAAAGGAGCGCTCTAAGTGCGTTAACCAGGTAGAACTTTTATTGCACATAAAAGTGGATACTCAAAAGAAGAAGAATTCAAATTGGAGCGGTGTTGTTTGCTAGGTCAACCTGTGTACCTGTGGGTTGAATTTGGCCCAATTGATTTATAAAGCTCTACCACACTTTATATATACCTGGCAACCGGCACAGTCCATTTGAACATGCACACCTCTTGATTCCCATTGACCTGAAGAAGCAGGTTCAGACCCGTGAAACGAGCAGTCTTGTTTAGCATAAAGTATCTACCCATTATGGTAAGTGTATTACTAGCCATTTTTAACCAGTTTTGAATTATTTTATCTTTCTTATCCTCACATTTGGAACCCAGGGGCGTAACAATAGACCCGGCAAGAGATACAGCCGCAGGGGGGCCTAGAAGCCGCAGGGGGGGGGGGGGGGTTGGATGAAGTTTCTTTTACCTGTCCTGAAAGACTGACAACTAAGGGCACGGAGAGGAAAAAACTTTCTGCTCTCTGCACAATTGTTCTAATGACTGCATCTGCTCAGCAACTGATAAATCATACAAAGTTTTCCAGACAAAGATTTGTAGACCTATTCAATGGGCAGCAGGCTCTTGTGTACAGTACCCAGCCCCCAACCTCTCTACCCCTCCCCTTTTGTGTATTGTACTGATGCTGGAGTGGTCTGCAGAGCCAGTTCTGCTCCATCAGAGATGGACAGAGTAAGTGTAATAAGCTGAGGCTGGGAGCACACTCGTCTGTTGTTTTTATGTATGCTTTTTCTCACAGAAACGAATGTAATTGACAGAGAAAATGTGTGCAGTGCTTCACTTCTGTCTGTTTTTATCTACATGGGGAAAATACATTCAAGTGTGCACTAGCCAATTTAATAACATTGGTTCTCAGTTAACCTGTGCAGAAAGCGAGGGGGGAGGGGCCCCATACAAAGTTTTGAAGGAGGGCCCAGTGATTTCTAGTTACGCCCCTGTTGGAAGCCCAGCATCTTGAGATTTTGGACTACATTGCAATGTCCACTCACACCCTTGGGAGAGGCCCAGATTTGGCTACGGTTGTTGGCCCCCAACAAACATTTTGATGAGGCTCCATAATCTGTAGTTGTGCTACTGGTTCTCTTCTCTGTAAATAGTCCTGAAGATAGCTTGTCAAGTTCTGCTCTCGCTGTTGACTAACCCACTCTCCCTGGAGGCTAGTGTTGGGCGAACAGTGTTCGCCACTGTTCGGGGTTCTGCAGAACATCACCCTGTTCGGGTGATGTTCGAGTTCGGCCGAACACTTGGTGGTGTTCGGCCGAACTGTTCGCGTTCGTCCGAACGGCTCAATTCCTGGCCGAACCTGGCCGAACAGGGCCCCTGTTCGGCCGAACAGGGCCCTGTTCGGCCGAATACGGCCCCCCTATGGGGTCGCAGGCATAAGGGGGAAGCTTGCCCCGATCGCGGGGGGGGGTCGGAAATTCCCCCCACCCCCTCCGCTAGCGCTCCCCCCTCTGCCCGCTTCCCCATACAAAAGTTTAAGCAAAGTACCTGTAATAGTGGATGGCCTGGCAGTGGCACTGTGGAGTGAGGAGGAGGAGTCCGGAGAGTGACGCGTTGAGGGAGGCCGGGCAGCGAGTGTGAGGTCAGAGAAAGGGCGGAAGTACCACAAGGGTACTACCGCTGAACCGCCCGCTGCCCGGCCTCCCTCAACGCGTCACTCTCCGGACTCCTCCTCCTCACTCCACAGTGCCACTGCCAGGCCATCCGCTATTACAGGTACTTTGCTTAAACTTTTGTATGGGGAAGCGGGCAGAGGGGGGAGCGCTAGCGGAGGGGGTGGGGGGAATTTCCGACCCCCCCCGCGATCAGGGCATGCTCCCCCCTTATGCCTGCGACCCCATAGGGCCCCCAAAAGCAGTATGTTCGGGAAGTTCGGGGTTCGGCCCGAACATGCCGAACATCTCGGCCATGTTCGGCGAACTTTCCCGAACCCGAACATCCAGGTGTTCGCCCATCACTACTGGAGGCTTCGCAGTCAATTCTGTACCAGGAAAAATCCACAAGGGTTTCATTAAACAATTCTATTCAGAGGATCTTAGTGTTGTCAACCACAAATTTTAATGCCAAGATTTTTCCAGGCTTCTAGTTTTAACGGCGCCGTAGTTTACCTCTGCACTCCGCGCGTTCTCCGCAGTCTCTTTTGTAATGGACCCGCCATTTAATATTGTTGATCCTTATTAGCTAGTAAAATTAATATCATATTTTATGGAGCCCGGTGCAATTACGAGATGACAAATTTGCGCACGCTACATGAACCACTATGGCAGTGCTGCTATTATTTTAAAAGAGGTGGCAACAGTATGAATACATAATCAACTGAACATTTCTAATTACCTGTTTGCATGCTAATGATCATAGGTGGTGAGACTTTTTCACAGACAGAAATAAAAGCGAGGATGGTACCCCATCAAAGTTTATAGCAGTCAAAGCTAAGTGATGCAGTTTTACAGCCATGATTTGCCATCTTTTAAAGGACACCCAAGGTGAAAATAAACTTATTAAATAAACAATTTTATCTATCCTCCTCCTCCTAAAAATGACTTTTTAAGATTTTCCCCAGTTTCATTTTATATTTAAATCTACTTTTTAAGTTTTTACTGTTTTATTGTTTTTGCTCAATGACACATCCATTGAAGTATGCCAGAGCTAAAATCTATGAACTATCGACCCTTTTTATAACTTTCCTGATCTCAGAAGCAATTTTCTGCTGGGGAAGTGATTTATAGTTGTATTTCCCTATTAAACAATACATAAACTGTCATACCAAGTCCGTTGTCTATCTTATTTCATGTTCTTCATGTCAGGTACAATATGTGGGGTGTACTACTCGACACCTCAGACAACGGATAGGTGAACACTATAGGGGAGCTGGCTGGCTCACTGTGGAGATATCCAACGTGGACAAGCATTTTAGGTCGGTCCACTCAGGTGCATGCGCAGAACTACTGAGCCTGCGCAGTACAGCCCGGCGGACGTCCGATGACGTCAGCGCGCCCGTGTGGGACGCAGAAGTGCCAGGACTTGGAGCGCAGAAGAGCCCGACCTGGCAGCCGGACTGGCCAGGTTGGGTCGGCCACCGGAGACCACCGGGAGCCTGCGGAGCGGCGGCGAGGGCACCTCCTGCCTGCCACGGGCTGGAGGAAGCCCCAGGTAAGTGGAAATTGATTTTTATTTTTTCACCACCCTCCCTGAACCTTCCCTTTAACGCTAGATGGGACCTACATTCAGTAACCTAACAAATACACTGTTTCTGTTTCTGTTTTGTTTTGCTTTGTCGTAATTAATTGGTCTGCGCTACACAATATTGTATTGTATTTATTGCTACGTATTTGCGTATCTTTGTAACGTAATTAATCATAAGCATTTATACTTTTGTATATGTTTTTATCCTGATTACACTGTTGGGTTATTGCCCAAATCTTTTATGATACACTTTTCTATGGAGGTGGAGCCTAGAGCATGTGTTGCCGGGTGTGGCTCCACTCTTTTTAAGCACCACCCTCGCTCACTTGCACCTATGCTATGATTAAGGACGTGTAACGTCCGAAACATGTCAGCATGTGGTGTTGGATTTTAGCCTTTATGTGTTGATTTCAATAAAGCCGTTTAACTCTACCGACATTGTGCGGAACTCACTATCTACAGCATTTGGACTTTGGGTCAGAGCAACCAAGTTTCCTGCACTGTCGGCAGCTGGAAGTTGTGAGCGGAGTTTCACACACATCACATAATTTCTTATCAGTAAGGGTCACACTCTAGTCTGACCCAGTTCTGACTCAGACAGGAACTGCCACTTACATACATGATGTTTAACTCTTTCAGGCAGAGAAAAAAAAAGAAACACAGCATAGTTATTTGTGTGCTAGGCATTGTACATACACATGTCTATCTCATCATGTCACATGTCACCTCGGGTATCCTTTAACAACATCTTAAAGGACCACTATTGCTAAAATCATTACATTTTAAATGCACATGAACATATCAGAAGTACATTTCTTCCAGGGTAAAATGAGCCATAAATTACTTTTCTCCGATGCTGCTGTCATTTGGAGTAAGTAGTAGAAATCTGACAAAACCGACAGGTTTTAGACTAGCCCATCTCCTCATGGAGGGTTCTGAGGATGTTCTTTATTTTCAAAAGCACTTGTTGAATGGCAGTTGCTTTTTCCAGCTGCCAAAAAGGTGTGCAGTGAGCAGGGAGGATGGCCAGTATTTTGTATAAATCCTTTCCAGGCAGTGTCTTTATAAAGAATAAGGGGCCATGGTGAGAATCTCCCCATGAAGAGTTGGAGTAGCCCAAAACCTGTCGTTTCTGTCAGATTTCTACTACCTACTGTAACTGCCAGCAACATAGGAAAACAAATAATTTATAGCTCATTCTACTCTGGAAAAAATATACTTCTTATTTAAATGTGTTTACATGCATTTTAAATGTAACACTTTTTGTGAGATAGTGGTCCTTCAAACAGAGGAATTTTGCCAATGGAGCCACCAACTATACCCAAACATCACTACTACCCTGTTAATCTTGGCATTGTGGGAGGGTTATTAGTGGCTTAAATAGGGACAGGGGCGTAACTAGAAATCACGGGGGGCCCCTGCGAAAATTTGGATGGGCCCTCCCCCCCCCCCCCCCCCCCCCTCCAGGGCCGGCTCAGGTCCATTTTGGGGGAGCAGGAGGGGTCGCAGTATGAGGGGAGAGCATGGCCACCTACATCGGCGGGGAGGAGGGGCAACTGCCCCCCCCCCTCACCTCGGGCTCTCCCCTCAGCGCTCCCCCTCCAGCATTAACAGGTGGACGGGCAGGAACACTGACATACCTCTGTGTTCCACCGCGGAGGTCTGATCTCTAAGTGCTACACACTACTTCCTGATAAACAGGAAGTAGCGTCAGACACTTAGAGAGCGGAACCTCCAGCATGTGGAACACATAGAGGTATGTCTGTGTTCCTGCCCGCCGTTGCTGTTGTTGTTAATGCTGGAGGAGGAGCGCTAAGGGCAGAGCCCAGGGTGAGGGAGGGGGAGAGTGGCCCCCCTACCCGCCGATGTAGGTGGCCATACTCTCCCCTCATGCTGCGACCCCTCCTGCTCCCCAAAATGGCCCTGCAGACCACACAGGTGCAGGGTCTGCAGCCCCTATTGTTATGCCACTGTATAGGGATCTCTAAGCTTCAAAACAAGGGTCCAGTCACGGTACCATTCTGGACTTGGGGGTAGGCTAGGACCTTGATGTCCTCTGACAATGGCGTAGTGTGCTCCTGTGCAAAAAGCACTGCCACATGAGGTCCACAAAAAATGTTCAATCCAGGTCACATCCTCTGCTAGCCTAGCTTACTAGAGACACAGAGACACCAAATAGATTTCTTACTTTTTTCCTTTTCTTTTCTCTTCTTCTTTATTATAAAGAAGGGCATTTTATTTTCCCGAAATTACAGCGTGGTAATTGGATGTGACTGATTTAGATTCCAACAATACTTAGTGGAAATCAGAGGCCTCGAAGTATAATTCCCCCATTTCTCCTCATCAAAATCGCCACCACGATGTCCTGATGGAATATCCGGGGTCTCCTTTCAATGGCGAGAAGCGATCTACGTCTGGAGAGCGGGGAATTAAGGAAGAATCATCTACTGGCGGAGACCGGCTGAAAATGAGCTGAAGGCTGAAGTTAATGGAATCTGAGTTATGAACAAATAAGCCTGCTTCCACAACACTTATTTCCTCGGAATAAATATTAGCAGCCGAAGCTCGGATCGGAGACGGCGCAGGAAATGAACCTTTTATTGCCGGGTATTTTTCTTTTGTTTAATGTCAAATTTAGAATAAGCTTGTCTTATGTGATATGAGCTTATGAAATAACGCTATTTCTACACAGATAAATAGGAAATCCTATAGATCAAAGCTCCTTCTTAGACTAGGTTTTATCAGTTAAAGAGAACCGGTCACAAGTTTACGTTTGTGGTAGCAGAAACTTGATCTAACAGGGAATTTCCTCCAATCTCAAACTCATTTTTAATCTGTAATTTTGTCATATTTTTTATAAGCTTTTACTCTCTTAGAGTCTAGACTAGAGGTGCCCACACTTTGAAAATTTCAAATTGATAATTATGTACCAGAAAGAATTTACCTACAGATGCAAGCCACTACTGCAGCACATGCACAGCGATACACATGGAAGAGGGGGAAGCACATGGAAAGGGAGGGGCTGCTGTACATGGGGGGGGGGGAGCCACAAAATACTTGGCCTAGAGCAGGCGTGTCAAACTCAAATACTAAGTGGGCCGAAATTGTATGCTGGGACCTAGTCTTGTGCCAACCTCAATGTCTACTGGGCACCTTCCTCCCTTATTAATTTCCCTGGTGTCTAATGGCTCCCCTCCAATCCCTATACAGTTCCCTGGTGTCTAGTGCTTTCCCCTCCCTCTCCAATATGGCTTCCCTGGTGATCTGGGGCTTCACATCCAATATAGCTTCCCTGGTGGTCTATAGTGGGCCAAACATAATGCAAAGGGAGGAAACCACTTGAGGGCCAAATTTCATGACTCCGAGAGCCAGATTTGGCCCATGGGCCGGAGTTTGACATGTATGGCCTAGGGGCAGAAAAAGTATAAATCTGGCTTTGGTCATTAGTCCAGGTATAACTGACAGCAACTCATTTACGGTAAAGAAGACACTAAGGTGCATTAATGATACAATCTTGAAAGATCAACCATACAATCGGTCAGATCGGGTACTGTTAATGATGCTGATTGACGGCAATTCATTCCATCACTCCGAATTTTGAATCGATTCTACTAGTCTAATTGGGTTGCCTATCATCTTCCCCTACGTTGGCGAGCCAAACTATCATGTCTGATCAATCACAATGATTGGATAGGATGGTGGATTATTCGAGAGATTGTACTGTTGCCACCTTTAGGGAGGAGGATAGGGCTAGGCATCAGAAAGAGGTTGACGTTTAGAGCAGAGGTTAGAGTTGGGGAATGAAAAGGAGGTTTTATGATCAAGTAGATTTATTACGCGATCAGTAAGCAAGATGCAAATCATCAAAGGGAACAAGACCCCGCAAACCCGAAATAGAGTGTCTTTACTAACAACATTACCAGTACTTAGATTATCTGTCCCATATCCCCACCTACCCCCTTATACACCAGTGTAGGAGATGAGAGCATGGTTTCCAGGGACTGGAAGAAGGCGGGCTGGGGGAGCAGTCATCCTTGGAAAAGGGGCGGAGCCAATTAACACATGCAGATCAAGCAGTTATGCTTCAAGAGGAACTGTCCCGAAAATCTTAAAATTTAAAACACACACAAAAGTGAATTTCTTCCTGAGTAAAATGAGCCATAAATTACTTTTTTCCTATGTTGTTGCCACTTACAGTAGGTAGTAGAAATCTGAAATTACTGAAATTTTGGACTAGCCTATCTTCTCATAGGGGGGTTCCCAGGGTTTTCTTTAAAAGCACTTAGTAAATGGCAGTTGCCCTGTCCAACTGCCAAAATAGTGTGCAGCGAGCAGGGAGGCTGGCCAACATCTTTGTATAAAGATTTTTCAGGTAATGTCTTTATAAAGAATAAAGGCCATGCTGAGAATCCCCTATGGAGAGATGGACTCGCCCAAAATCTGTCACTTTTCTACTGCCTACTGTAAGTGACAGCAACATAGGAGAAAAGTAATTTATGGCTCACTTTACTCAGGAAGAAATGTACTTCTTATTTGTATGGGTTTTGCATTTTAAGATTTTCGGGACAGCAGGGCCGGGCCAAGGCAGAGGCTGGAGAGGCTCCAGCCTCAGGGCGCAGTGTAGGAGGAGGCGCACAATTCATTCAGTTGTCATTCACAATTGTGTTTGAAGCAGAAAGAAATAGGAAAAGGGGATACATGGCAGTGACTGCAAGTCAGATAACTAGAGATTAAGGTATTGGGGAGGTTTGGGGCCCTGGGGTGCCTTTTAGTCTAATAGCAATCAGTGTGTGACGGCTGGGGCGGAGGGATGGAGGGGCGCACTTTGGTGTCTCAGCCTTGGGGGCTGAAGAACCTTGTCCCAGCTCTGCGGGACAGTTCCTCTTGAAGCAGAATGGATTGATCTGCATGTGTCAATTGGCTCCACCCCTTTCCCAAGGATGACCACTTTACTCAGGAAGAAATGTACTTCTTATTAGTAAGTCTTAAATTTTAAGGTTTTCGTGACAGTTCCTCTTTCAGCAGCAGAGATTGTCAACTGAGATGCAAATTATTTCAATTTGATGCAGAATTATGCAAATATACATAGCTTGGACCAATGTAATTTTACCTTTTCGGGATTTGATTGGTTCATTTTCAAGCTGCATACATTTACATAAAAAAATTGCATATTACTGCATCAACTTGAAAGTATTTGCATATCACTGACCATCCCTATACAGCAGCAAGGGGATGATTTTTTTTTTAAATGTAAACATCGGTGCTCCCAGGCCCCGGCATCATTGGCCAAGCCAGTAAATGAACATATAGCAAATGGTACAGACAGCTGCTGCTTCAGACCCCTTGCACACTTGCGCGCTGCATTGCACCACATTACTCTTCCCAGTCGCATATCTGCTGAAAAGGCCATGCAAGTTTATAAAAACTTGAACAGTTCATGCAATGTGACGCGGTGCACCGAAAGTATCAAAATTGCCACATTCCTGACGCAAAGTGGTGCCTGACACACGGATTATGCAGTAGTGCAGGTCAATGGGCGATGCAATAAGTGTGCATGATGGGAGCGTGGTGTGACATGGTGAGCATGCACGGACCGACGGTAAACACAGTGACATACTTCCTGCCCAGCAGGAAGTACATAACTAGCTGGGGGAGTTGACCTTTGCACATGACCGTGGCGCCGCATCATGGTGCAGGGTCATATGAGGCTTAATTGCTACCGTGTGATGCGCTGCTTGCACCATATCGTACCGCAATTAACAGCTGTGCAACCAGCCTCAAGGAACTAGAAGTGAGCGTTATATAGAGGCTGCCATATTAATCCCTTCCCCCCCATTGGAATGATCGCACAGCAACTCGACAGTTAACTCTGCTTCATTTAATGTTCTTACATGACATACCGCAGCTCAACATAATAGTACACTGGCTGTCTGTGAGTCCGTGACAAACAAGCTGCTCACCCTCAGCCACTCCATTCCTCCTCAGTCAGGACAGCAGTGCTGCCTCCTCTCTTCTGCTGTGCAAGTCAAATGAAACACTGCTACTCTCCTGTCTCCCCCCTCCTCACTCACTGTCAGACTCCTCACACAGCACAACAAGCTGCTTTTCCCCAATGCTGCTCTCCTGCCTCCCCCTCCTCACTCACTGTCAGACTCCTCACACAGCACAACAAGCTGCTTTTCCCCAATGCTGCTCTCCTGCCTCCCCCTCCTCACTCACTGTCAGACTCCTCACACAGCACAACAAGCTGCTTTTCCCCAATGCTGCTCTCCTGCCTCCCCCTCCTCACTCACTGTCAGACTCCTCACACAGCACAACAAGCTGCTTTTCCCCAATGATGATGACCTCTTCATCTCACTCTCCTCTGGCTTCTCCTCCTACTCTGACTGCATGCTGTTAGTATAAACACACAGTACAAACATGGTGCCCCTGTAATCTCTGCCGCCTGATGCAAGTGTTTCATCTTGCTTCATGAGACAAACGGCCCTTCTGCCAGGCAACTGACATTGTTTAAATGGATATAAATATGGCAGCCTCCATATCCCTCTCACCTCAGTTTCCCTTTAATTACAATGTAAAGCTTTAGCGCTCAGTCATACGGCATTCACCGCGGGGCCTTTGTTGTTCGCCTGACGAAGGCCATCTTTGCGGTATACTGTTTGCCGCTGTTGTCGTGGCGCTCCGGTAAATGGAATGCTCCCAGCAGGGCTAAGCCGTGCCCCGAGATCTCTGCACAGACCAGCAAATTACAGGCGTGCCGCTACACAGGGATAACCAGAAAAAGAGAGCTGTTTTATATTCCAGACAATTATTGTTCGCAGACACGGCGCTGGCAGCCCAGAATATTGCTGCGTTTTATTGCTAAGTGACTGCCTGTTCCCTTCCCCAGACACCAGGCTTTTTTTACCGATGATGATAAATACGGGGAGGATCGGTGGAAATAGCATGTCAGTTCCCGAGACGTGTCTCCCCCATGTGCATTACGGATATCTCAGGCCCATGATGATGCTCTTCTGAGTAATGTAAAGTGCCGGCTGCTGTGTTCGTCTGTAAGCCACCTATGGCTAATGAAGAGGATCTCAGCCGAGTTCCTGCAGCTGACGGGGAGGGTAACACACAAGGATGTTTTTATTACATGTGCAGAGGCAGCTCAGGGCTTAAAGAGACTCTGAAGCGAGAATAATTCTCGCTTCAGAGCTCATGGTTAGCAGGGGCACGTGTGCCCCTGCTAAACCGCCGCTATAGCGCCGCTAAACGGGGGTCCCTTCACCCCCAAACCCCCCACTTCGACACTTGGTCGCAGACTTGGTCGCTCCTGGAGGCAGGGCTAACGGCTGCAGCCCTGCCTCCAGTCGCGTCTGTCAGCGGCGCATCGCCGCCTCTCCCCCGCCCCTCTCAGTGAAGGAAGACTGAGAGGGGCGGGGGAGAGGCGGAGATACGCGCTGACAGACGCGCGTGGGGCAAGGCTGCAGCGGTTAGCCCTGCCCCAACCAGGAAGCGCTCCCCCGCATTACGGAGGGGGTTTGGGGGATCAGAGACCCCCGTTAAGCCACGGGATAGCGGCGGTCTGAAGCGAGATTTATTCTCGCTTCAGACTCTCTTTAATTCACACGGAATGCGACATGGACTATGAGGAATGATGATGGAAAGAATCCTGAGAGGATCTCTTATGTGGTCCCACACACACCTCGGGCTGCAGAGAGCCGACGTGGTGTCGCTATGCCCTAGATTGTTAGCGGACCTCAACTCAGAATGTCCTCTCTGCTCTGAAAGATAAGCAACAGCATGATAACCTTTAAAGAAAGAACATTTCTTTGTTACAGCTGATACAAATCCAAAAATAGATCAGCGCTGTTTCTACTTCCTGATTCACGGAAGCAGACATATTGTTTACAGCCTGTGCTTTCAAATGGGCTTATCTGCCATAGGCAGTCATCAGTGGCTTAACTATGGAGCTCGGGGCCCCCGGTGCACGTTTTACATTGGGCCCCCCAAGCACTCTTTATGTAACACTTGATACGGTGCACCAAGACCTGCCAAGGTCATCTACAGTGTCAGAGGTGCAAGAAGGGAATGGGGAACAGCTTGTTAAAGTGAACCTCCGGTCTAAAAATCTACTAAGCAGAACTGAAAAGGCTTGGTGTTTCTTTAACAGTTTCACAGCATCAGAACTTTGTTTTTCTTACCAAAGCATCATTTTTAGCTGCATTTTTAGCTAAGCTCCACCCATCAAAGAAAAAAAAGCCCAGGCTTTTTTTCCCTGATGCTGTGCAGAGCATGATGGGATTTCCTATGTTGTTATTCACGTTGCCTAGCAACTGGGAGGACACAGGACAATTGTAACTGTGTCTCATGCTCCCTGTCATCTCCTTTCAACCAAAAACATGGCTGCCATCATGAAATCAAACATTTGCCTGTTCTTTTAAAAAACAGTGTGGGTAAGAGATTATATTATCTATCTATTTTAATTAACATAACTAATTTAACTTAATGACAGTATGTTTGTTTAGGCTGGAGTTCCTCTTTAAGGATTATTACCATTCAAAGTATCTATAGAAGTGATTATTACCAGCACAGGACCAATAATTGCTACCTCTGCAACCCCTATCGCTACGCCCTCTGCAATTCATGTGACACAGGAGAGAGATCAGATTACAACTAGTGATTAGACACAATAAGAGGGAATTAGACAGGCTAAACTCTCTAAATACATACAGGGTGCATTTCTCTAGGTTTTCCTTTTGACCAGTGCATGAGTTCAGGTCCATTTTCCCGTCATGACGTAACCATGTTGCGTCATCACACTAGCGCTGCGTTACTTATGCACAACAGAACTTTCACTCACTGAAACAGCCGATTATCAGGTGGTTTCTGAGCTGTGCACAGTTAGCCTATAATTTTGCGTTGCCCAGCCCGGAAACCAGACCGGAAGCTGCATAACAAACGGCACCATTACTTAAATGTCTCCCGAGGCGAACGAGTATAATCTATTTTTACTCACGTGGGGCTTCTTCCAGCCCCATCAGCTGTTTCAGCCCCTCGCCACAGCCTGGGTCCTCCTCGGTGTCCCACTGGTCACCCGCACAGAGTAGTGAGCCGCTAGTTGTGTGTAGGCGCCAGATGATGTGCCTGCGCAGGCTCAGAACAGAAGGCCCGCCGGTGGGTTGCCGTTCTGTGCGGGCGGCCAGCGGACACTGAGGAGGACAGGAGCTGCGACGTCAGTAAAAAATGATGTCTGTCAGCCACATCAAACTGTCAGCCACCAAATCAAATTCCATTTACCTACTGCTCGGTGTTCATTATGCAGTCTACAACCTGACCCTGCATTGCAAGAATCCAAATATAATCATAAATGTTTCTGCTATAATGAATGTTATCTCAGTCAGCCTGGCTCTATTCTGGTACATTGCAGAGGAGAGGGAAGCTTGTTATCTCCCTTCCCACATTGCCGATAATCTGTTTCAGTGACTGGACGTTCTATTGCGCATAAGTAGCGTGGCACTTGCATGATAACCCACTATAGTTACATCATGACGTTAAGGAGATGCTAACAATCTAGGGCATACCAATAGCACACCAGCTCCTGGTAGGTGGATCTTCACAGGAAATTGCATCACTCATCGTATTCCTTTAGCAGTGTGCAAGTGAGAACTACTCCAACTGCCAGTACTCAGCTAATAACAGCGGCATAAGGCTGAATGGCGTGGAGGCGGTCCCAGCATTATAAAACTCTTAAAACCAATACAAAGGTAAGAAAACAAGCTTACCTCAGGTAACAGTAAAAAGATATTTATTGGATACAAAGAACAACACGTTTCTCAGGTTATACCCACTTCATCAGGTCAATCCTGTATCATATAAAGTGGTAAAAGTTGGCTCAGGAACACCCATCAGTGTTTTTCATCAGAACGGACCTTTAATAATTGTTGAGCCGTTGATGGGACAAGCGTGCAGATCAGGTGTTTGGATTCCTCTGGCCGAATGCTAATTTCAGATGGGTACATTTTGCCAGGAAATCACCTCATACATGAGTCCAGAAACTGTCGAAGAAGCCACACAATCATCGCATCACTCCCCCTACAATCCATCATGATCGCAGCAGCCAGACTAATCTACTCCTCCCACCGTTCTGTCTCCACGACTCCCCTATGCAAATATCTTCACTGGCTTCCGATCCGCTTCAGAATCCGCTTCAAGACCCTATGTTTGGCCTAAACTGTATACACAATTCCTGTCCAACTTATATCTCTGAACCTGGTCAGCAGATACACACCTGGCCGCCCACTTCTCCCCTCCAACAACCTCCTCCTCTCCAACAACAACCTCCTCCTAACCACCCCACACATCTTGTGCTCTCATGCTCGACTAAAGGACTTTACTAGAGTTACCAGCATCCTGTGGAACTCTCTCTCATTGCCCATCAGGCTTGTACCTTCCTCCAACACCTTCAATCGAGCCATCAAAACTCCTCTCAAGGAGGCCTACCCCATCTCACTGCTGCCCTAACTCTCTCTGTTGAGGACCTCTCGATGAATCCCCCCTCCTTTTGTATTACCACCCCCTCCCTCTAGATTGCCAGCCCTCTCTCCTTGGGTAATGTGAACGTCTATTATTGGGACTACCACTTCAGTGTATGATCTGGCATTGTATTACTATCTGTATTGTGTTGTGTTGTGAATCTTACTGCTCAATACCTACCTGTTGTGCTGTCGGTCACCCCTGTTATCATTGCTTGTAATCCTATGTATTGTACAGCGCTGCGTAATATGTTGGCGTTTTATAAAACCAATAAATAATAATAATAATAATCAGTCAGGCGACTTATTAGCAGCGGTCTTATTATCCGTCAATCTAGATTGCTTTTTAAATCGAGTGTAAAACTAGTCAGGGTTTTGGCTTTGATAGTTTCCTCATAACATATGTTGTCTTTATTATTGCTACAAGCCAATTATCATCTGTTGCCGGATGGAAGAGGAGGGGGGATTATCTTCGCAATTAGAAGGTTTCTTCTTCACCGCCGTTGATCAAAGTGCCCTTTACATGATAGGTTCCCTCAGCCATGCAAACAAACTACCCCTTATCTTCAAGGCGCCATGAAGGGCCGCTTAATGCCTGGCATAATCCCTTTATTCCCTCTCATCCATTAGAGTTCCTTTTATTAATAAGCAGGGCACATAGAAGTATTTCACAAGCGCCGCTTGTCTCTCGGTGTCATGCCACCGAACCGGCCAATCAAAGTTCCCTCTCATTAACCCAGCATTCTCTCTCGAACAAGGGCTCTGACTGGCATTCACAGAATGGGGTCAGTGTTCAAATGGTGCCTTGTTAAGGGGATGCCATCATCACTCCATGGTTTAAAGGGGGAAAAAAAGAAACGTTTATTGTGGCAGAGCTAAAATCTACAGAGTCAAAGTACGAAATGTGCCTTGTTCAGTCAATGAAGACAAAGGCGGCCTAATTTGCGTTCAAAGTAATTTCGACAAGTTGCAATGAAGCTTAGAGCAAATTAATTTTTCAGTAGGGGGGTGAAAGCTAATCTCCAGAATTTTTAAAAAGCTTATTTCTTCTTTTTCAGCCCACCAAATTGGAGCAGCTAATTGAAGCATGACCAGAAATGGGTGCACGCTAAATTGTGGGCGCAGGGGCCACCCGCTATGGGGCACAAAGCTATTAGTAGCCACAGTTTCCATAGCGGGCGGCTTTGGCGCTCGTTATATAGTGGGTGACCACTTTTTTTGTCACAAAGGAAGGGGGTTATTACTAATTGCTCAGGGGGAGAGTTTATTAGTTGCTGGAGGAAATGGTTATTAGTTGCCTGGGGGGAGGGTTATTAGTTGCCCAGGGGGGAGGGTTATTATTGGCCCGGGGAGGGTTATTAGTTGCCCACCAGGGGAGGGTTTTAGTGGCCCGGGGAGGGTTATTAGTTGCCTGTGGAGAGTTATTAGTTGCCCACCAGGGGAGGGTTCTGTGTTAGAGTAGCGGGAGAATAGGTCATAGTGAAATATTGGCAAACGTTGATATTTCACTATATCAATTAGGTTTTAAAAAATCGGTAAATGTATTTGTTTATTTCAGTTATATAACTTTTTTTTATATAACATTGCATCATAGTGTCATAGTTGCAGTTTTAAAACCACACTCTGTCTTTTAAGATATATATATATATATATAATATACACACACACACATATATATATATATATAATATTCGGCCCCCTTGAAGTTTTCCACATTTTGTCACATTACTGCCACAGACATGCATCAATGTTACATAGTTACATATAGTTACATAGTTATTTTGGTTGAAAAAAGACATACGTCCATCGAGTTCAACCAATGTTATTGGAATTTCATGTGAAAGACCAATACAAAGTGGTGTACATGTGAGAAGTGGATGGAAAATCATACATGATTCCAAACATTTTTTTACAAATAAATAACTGCAAAGTGGGGTGTGCGCAATTATTCAGCCCCCTGAGTCAATACTGTAGAACCACCTTTTGCTGCAATTACAGCTGCTGGTCTTTTAGGGTATGTCTCTACCAGCTTTGCACATCTAGAGACTGAAATCCTTGCCCATTCTTCTTTGCAAAACAGCTCCAGCTCAGTCATATTAGATGGACAGCGTTTGTGAACAACAGTTTTCAGATCTTGCCACAAATTCTCGATTGGATTTAGATCTGGACTTTGACTGGGCCATTCTAACACTTGGATATGTTTTGTTTTAAACAATTCCATTGTTGCCCTGGCTTTATGTTTAGGGTCATTGTCCTGCTGGAAGGTGAACCTCTGCCCAAGTCTCAAGTCTTTTGCAGTCTCCAAGAGGTTTTCTTCCAAGTTTGCCCTGTATTTGGCTCCATCCATCTTCGTATCAACTCTGACCAGCTTCCCTGTCCCTGCTGAAGAGATGCACCCCCCCCCCCCCCCCCCCCGAGCATGATGCTGCCACCACCATATTTGACAGTGGGGATGGTGTGTTCAGAGTGATGTGCAGTGTTCGTTTTCTGCCACACATAGCGTTTTGCATTTTGGCCAAAAAGTTCCATTTTGGTCTCATCTGACCAGAGCACCTTCTTCCACATGGTTGCTGTGTCCCCCACATGGCTTGTGGCAAACTACAAACTGGACTTCTTATGCTTTCTGTTAACAATGGCTTTCTTCTTGCCACTCTTCCATAAGAGCCAACTTTGTGCAGTGCACGACTAATAGTTGTCCTTTGGACAGATTCCCCTACCTGAGCTGTAGATCTCTGCAGCTCGTCCAGAGTCACCATGGGCCTCTTGACGGCATTTCTGATCAGCGCTCTCCTTGTTCGGCCTGCAAGTTTAGGTGGATGGCCTTGTCTTGGTAGGTTTACAGTTGTGCCATACTCCTTCCATTTCTGAATGATCGCTTGAACAGTGCTCCGTGGGATGTTCAAGGCTTTGGAAATCTTTTTTGTAGCCTAAGCCTGCTTTAAATTTCTCAATAACTTGATCCCTGACCTGTCTGGTGGGTTCTTTGGACTTCACGGTGTTGTTGCTCCCAATATTCTCTTAGACAATCACTGAGGCCCTCACAGAGCAGCTGTATTTGTACTGACATTAGATTTTTAGTTTTTCCGATTTATGCTAGGGGTATTTGATTCGTCTTTTTTTTTTTTTTTTTTGCATCAGAGAATGCAAAAACATGAAACAGAAAAAAAATCGGAAAGCCCAAAAACAGTATTTGTAAAAACGGAAAATCAGTCTTGTGATTGGTCTAAATTTTCCGTGGTGATCCGATTTTTGCAGAAAAAAAACCCTGCATTCTCTGATTGGTCCAATGTTTTCGAGTTCTGTGATTGGACTAAAACTACCGAGTTACGGTAAATCGTATTTCCGCTGAATTCCGATTTCCGATCGGAAAATGCGGAAATTTCAACTCCGTTGAATCCGAATTTAACATCCCTCGTCACTAATCTAACATCTTGTCGGACATTTTAGAGGATGATGGTTAATAATTATTGGCTATTTTGTAATTGATGGTTAGTCCTCCTTGCGGCGAGGCCCGGGATCACGCCGCAATTACTGGGAACCCGTTTATGTAGATTCTGATTTCATTTCTTAATTAATCTCTGTTGCTTTTTTTTTTTTTTTTTTTCCTAGCCACACTGCTCAGGGAGAATTGACAGCGTGTCGCACGCGGCTGCAAATAATTGCACAACGCCGACCGCGTTTTGGTAAACAGTCACTTGGCAGCTGGTGCTCCGTCTTCACGCAGATCCCTCCAAGTATCTGCCGTAAGCAGCCTGAAGCTACGAGCTTAACCCAGAAGGGAGGGAAAGTATTTCAACGGTGGCAAAGATTCCAGATGTGGGGCATTTTTGGGATGACGTGATCACCGGCCTTTATGTTTTCCACTGTTGTCCTGGTCTCTTCTATGGGCCAATCTTTGGTCCATTTTGTAAGGATTGCAGATTGCCATGACTTATGACTGGTGATATAGAAAGTGATTTAGTGGTGTGCTTTGGTAACCACCTTCGGGACCAAAAGCCAGAATGACTGCACTTAGCGGCTTGACATTCTTACAGCCTTGGCAGATATCTCGAAAGTGGACAACAGATGCCTCAAGAAGTTAAAGAGGAGCTGTCAGCCATACTATCTCAGAAAAAAACCCACATATATCAGTAAATACTTGCTCTACTTACATAACATGTATTGCACTGTCCATGTTTAGATTTTAGTGATTTTTCTATAGTACAAAAATAAAAAATCCTTCTTAGTATTCTTCATTTTAACTGTGTCTATCTTGAAGCCAATCCTCCTGATGTCATTTCCTCCCTTATGCTTCATACACACTTGAGATAAAAGTCTTTGGAAAATGAAAGATCACAGACCAATCTTACCCCCTTCCATGTAGTATGAGAGCAATACCTACACAGTCTATTCTATGGAGCTGAACTCCCCAACAAATAAAATCTTTGCAGGATGCTGCACACAAAGATGCCCGTACACACTCAAAAAATCATTATCTGCAAAAGATCTGTTACTGCAAAGATCCATTCCTGCAAAATGCATTCATAGTCTATGAGATCTGCAGATCATCATACACACTTGGTTTAACAGACAATCATCTGCAGATCATCTGCAGATCAGATCCACCAGGGTGGATTTTCAGATCTGCAGATGATTGCCAGATATGCAGATGAAGTCTGTTAAACCAAGTGTGTATGAGGATCTGCAGATCTCAGATCCCATGCCTGCACTAGACTATGTGGAGCAAAGAAAGCCAAGATGAAAAGTAAGTCAGCTAGCCCCCAAAAGACCAGAGTTTCCTGTTTTATACAGAAAAAAATCCAGTCCACCAAAGGTTACAGTGTAAGCTCACACTGTGGGCATGGGCAAGCTGTCCATCACATTGGGAGCTCCCTGTTGGCTACCAAGAGCATGTGATGTACAAAGGGCCCACTACACAAGTCCAGGAAGTCAGAACCATAATTAGAGCGCTTCCAGAATTCTGAGAAACTTATGTTTACTTTTCAAAAATGTGAAAACAACCATGTTTACCCAGCTACTGTGGTGAACAGTGCCTGGGCGCCCTAACATTTGAGCAGATAACGCTCCACGGTCTTCCTCAAAGCATGATGTACCACTAAAAATCTCAGAATTATATTTCTCTCGCTCAATTAATTTGAGCAAAAATTCTATTGAAAATAAGTAGTTTTTGCGTTTTTTTCTTTTCTTTTTTCACGTGTTGTTGTTTTCTGTGGTAAACATATCGATTTTTAAACATTTTCAACTGTAAAATTATAAATTTTAGGGGTTTTCGTGAAAATGCAAACAATACAAGCCATTTGTTTTTAAACATTTCTCAAATCGAAAATTGGATTTTTGATGTGAAAATTATTTTGGCAAAAATTTGCAAGCAGCATGATTATCACCTCTTCGGATTTGTCCAGAAGATGCCCACTGAAGCAAGAATCTTTCCACTGAAGAAGAAAGTGATGTGTTTAACTGTTTGAATGCTGTTCTGCTACTTTTTACTTCTGTGGTAGTAGATTTTATGCTGTAAATAAATTAGAACAAAGGAAATGCTGAGCTGCATACCACTTTAACCACTGAAATCCATGGGACGCTCTCTTCCTCCCCCCCTCCCCTCCCCTTCCTGGTACAATAAAAACGTTAGATTATCACGTTTATTCGATCTAAATGATCGAATCGAATGAAAGTTGAAAATACATTTTTTTTCGATCAAGAAATTCGAACGATTACCCCGTTTTTTCGAGAAAAGTCAGATCGGACATGCTGGAAAAATCTTTATATTCGATCTAACGGAATAACCGAACTAAATTATCTAATCGGAAAAAAATAAAAAAATTGTACCATGTATGGCCACCTTTAAAGAGACTCTGTAACAAAATGTTGAGCCTTATTTCTTCTATCCTATAAGTTCCTTTACCTGTTCTAATGTGGTCTGTCTTACTGCAGGCTTTCCTACTTGCACTGTCTCTGTAACAAATGTTCTCTTCTTTCCTCTGTCGGCTGAGGCTGGAATGTGTGGAATGTGCAGCACTGCTTGTCATTGGCAGAAGCTTTACACACCCTCTCCAAGCTCTGCATGAGTCACACAGTAAGCTAGTTCTCAGCCTATGATACTCTGGTTAGAAGCCAGTCTTTTGTTTGTAAACACTGCCTAAAACTGTTAATTACAAGCCAGGATTGCAGCAGGGAGTGGCAGAAACAGCACAGAGGGGCACAGGAGAACATAAGGAATAGAATGGTATGCTTTTTATTGTAAGAATATTAGAGTACAGATTCTTTTTAAAGTGAACCTGCGGACTAAAAATCTATTCAGCAGCACTGAAAAGACTTGGGGCTCGATTCACAAAGCGGTGATAACCCAGTTAAAGACTTTAGGCGTGATAACCATTTTTATCATACCTAAACTCAGTTTAGGCATGATAAGTTTAAGCATGATAAGTTTAGGCATGATAAGTTTAGGTGTGATATGTTTAGGCATGCTAAGTTTAGATACGTTTATTACGCTTGCAAAGTCCCGCACGCAAAGCAGCGCCATTAAACTCTATGCAAAGTGCACCAGACTTTGCTAGCGCAAAACTTTTGATCAGCTGTGCACTGCGGTGCTAACCCAGATGGTGCTTAAACTTATCACGCCTAAAAACTTATCACACGTAAACTTATCATGCCTAAACTTATCATACCTAAACAGAGTTTAGGCATGATAAAGGGCTTTTCACCACGGTGCTAACTGTTAGCACCGCTTTGTGAATCAGGCCCCTGGTGTTTCTTTTACAGTTTCACAGCATCAGAACTATATATATATATTTGTCACTATTGAAGTAAGCCACCATCCCTTTTCTCTTGTATTTGTTTTTTGGTTTTATATACTCCTGGGCGCCTCTTACCCCCTTTGTGCTTGTTTCCCTCCTTGTGAGGGTTAAGTCTTGACACCACATGGTGGTGCCACATGTCAGGACCTCACTGCTATTTTTCAAGAGTGCGATCAACACCACGTCGAGTGTCGGGTTTGTGCATCTCCACCTGCTTCCAGTAGTTGGTTGCTACCTGTGCAACCTCCCTTTGTGAGTATTAATTTTGCTTAAAAATAGTGGCCGTCTTCACACACTTCAAAAACCAGATCCGTGGGCTCTGTTTTAGAAAACTGAACAGAGAGTCTGGATATTGCGGATTTTCACAGAGCCCGGATACCTGCGGAGACAATAAAAGGCAACACACACAAAAAAAAAACCTCAGAACAACACAAAAATGGATCTCCACACAGAAAACTTTGCACACAAAACGGATGCCAAAGCAGATTGCCTACTGCCTGCTCCTCCCCTCAGCATCATCTTTGTTGTTCTCTTATCCAATAGAAACACAGGAAGGAAGGACATGTTTTTGACATAGGTTTAAAAGGACTGCAAACGTATGCTGCAAAAGCATAACATTTTGAAAAACGGATCAGTTTAAAACACATTCCGAACTGCAACCTGACAAGTGTGGACCGACCCTTAATAAGCATGTGTAAACACCACATGGCAAATGACCTTCTCATAATAACGATTTGCATGCAAACTGTATGCAGCTTGGGTTTGGGCCAATACAAACTGGTAAAAAGTATATTTGATTGGCCTTGTTCCTGCCTGCATATGATTTGCATTAAACTGTAATTACTACCATCTCATTGAATATTTCAATTTGTCATTAAAGAACCACTATTGCAAAAAATTTAAAAGCTTAAAATGCATACAAATAAGATGTACATTTATCGCAGAGTAAAATGCATTATACAATATTTTTTCCTATGTTGTTGTCACTAACAGTAGGTAATAAAAAGCTGTCTGAAAGGTTTTGGGCTAGTCTATCTCCTCATGGGGATTCTTAGTATCTCCTCTAATTTTTATAAAAACACTCCCTGGAAAGAATCTATACAAGCATGTCGGCCAGCCTGCCCACTCATTTGCACATTATTTTGGCAGCTGGACTGAGCAACTGCAATTTACTAATTGCTTTTGAAAATAAAGAAAGTCCTAAGATTGAGGGCTGGAACCCACAAGAGCGTTTTTTTGAGCATTTTGGCAGCGCTGCGATACGCTAGCGTTTTGCCAAAACGCTCAGCTGATGTTAATGGATGGGGAAACTTCCACAGGAGCGTTTGCGTTTCCCAGAAACGCAAACGCAGGACCTGCAGCATTTTGGGAGCGTTAGCGCTTCAATGTAAAGTATTGAAACGCTAGCAGAAACGCTCAGCAAAACCTAAACTGAGCGGTTTTTCTAGCGTTTTGCGGTTCAGCACACTGTAACAAAATTAAAAATGATTCACAGAACCAATCAGGATAAAAACGCGAAACGCAAAACGCTACACAACCGCTGAGCAAAAAAATACACTGTTGCAAAACGTGACCGAAAACGCGCATGAATCCGCTTGCAAACCGCTCAGACAAAACGCTAGCGGTTGCGTTTTGTGTTTGCGGATTTCAGTGGGTTCCAGGCCTTAGAGCTGTTCAAATCCGGATCTGGGAGACACCTGGATAGTTGCTATCTGGATATCTCCCAGTAAACCTGTGCGGGGTGGGTCAAGCTTACCTGTCTGACGTCTTCTTTGTCCGTCCCTGGCGCCTCCCACGATGCGGTCCACGCGCATCACGTGACTACAAACACTTCCTCCTTCAACCCGGAAGAAGGAAGTGTTTGTAGTCACGTGACCGCCGCTTGGACCGCATCGTGGGAGGTGCCGAGGGACGGACCGAAGAAGACGTCAGACAGGTAAGATTGACCCCACCGCCCACCCCGCACAGGTAACTGGGAGATATCCAGATAGAACTATCTGGGCATCTCCCGGATCCGGATTTAAGCAGCCCTACTAAGAATCCCCTATGAGAAGATGGACTAGTCCATAACCTGTCAGATTTTTATTGCTTACTTTAACCACTTCAGCCTACAGGGTTGAATTTTTTTTGCATCTAAGCAACTTTCACCTCCCATTCATTTGCTAATAACTTTATCACTACTCGGCACAATGAATGGATCTATATCTTGATTTTTCCGCCACCAATTAGGCTTTCTTTGGGTGATACATTTTGCTGAGAATTAATTTATTGTAAATCCATAATAACAGGAATATTAGGAAAGAAATGGAAAAAAATCATTATTCCTCAGGTTTTGGCCATTATAGTTTGAAATTAATACATACTACCATAATTAAAACCTATGTACTTTATTAACCAATTTGTCCCGCTTATTAAACCATTTAGATTATGTCCCTATCACAATGTATGGCGCCGATATTCAATTTGGAAATAAAGGTGCATGTTTTCAATTTGCGTCCATCACTATTTAGAAGCCCATAATTTAATAAATCATATTGATATACTCCTTTGACATGAATATTTAAAAAGTTCAGACCCTTAGGTAACTATTTATGTTTTTTTTTTGTTTGTTTTTTTTTGTAAATTTTTTTTTTTATTAAAACTTGTATGTGGGTATTTTTTGGTGTGGGAGGTAAACAGGGGATTTTTCATGTAATGTAATGTATTTATTTAATGCAAAGTGTGTTTTTGGTGTAGTTTGCTATTTGGCCACAAGATGGCCACAGTCAAAAAGTCCTGGGAGCGATCGATCTCGCTCCCAGGAAGAAGAAAGAAGACCAGAGCTCAGAAAAGCCACGGTGTCTGAAGAGACGCTGTTGGCTTTTCTCTGGGGGGGTCCGATCAGTGAAAGGGATTTATAATCGCTTTCATTGATTGCTGAGCTAACGGCCAGCATCGGGGGTGCGCACAGGGAGGGGGGGGCGCGGTAGCGCGCGCGACCCGCGGGAGTGCGCGCAGCCTAACTGGACGAAAATTTTCGTCCAGTTAGGCTGAAGTGGTTAAGCAACAGGAACATAAGAAAAAAATTATTTATAGATTATTTTGCACAGGGAGAAATACACAATTTGTTTGTATGAATTTAAAATGTAACAATTTTTCAGGATAGTAGTCTGGTAATAACCAGGTCCACTTTAACTGTAATCATGTGACAGCCAAGGTGACACCTGATTGGTCATCATCATCAGGGGTAGAGATGTCGTGAACCTCCGATTTTCGGTTCTCGAACCCCGTTTGCGAACCTTCGCGGAAGGTTCGGTTCGCGGAAAAGTTCGCGAACCGCAATAGACTTCAATGGGGAGGCGAACTTTGAAAAATAGAAAAAATTATGCTGGCCACAAAAGTGATGGAAAAGATGTCTCAAGGGGTCTAACACCTGGAGGGGGGCATGGCGGAGTGGGATACACGTCAAAAGTCCCGGGGAAAAATCTGGATGTGACGCAAAGCAGCGTTTTAAGGGCAGAAATCACATTGAATGCTAAATTGCAGGCCTAACGTGCTTTAAAACATCTTGCATGTGTATACATCAATCAGGGAGTGTAATTAGAGTTCTGCTTCACACTGACACACCAAACTCACTGTGTAACGCACCACAAACAGCTGTTTGCGTAGTGACAGCCGTGCTGGACTAGTGCGCACCATGGCCAGAGTGCAGGCCGTGTCGGTTTTCCAGCTCATATGGTCGCCGGGCTGTGGTAGCTCAATGATAGAACAACAGTGACTGTTCAGCTGATCAAATTTGGTCTGTCCACAATGAAGCAACGACCTTATTATCTTCTTGTATGTAGGTAGGCATAGGAAGAAGTCCCAGTATAGGTAGGTAGGTAGGAGTCCCAGTATAGGTAGGTAGGCATAGGTAGGAGACCCAGTATAGGTAGGTAGGCATAGGTAGGTGCCTCAGTAGTTAGCTAGGCATAGGTAGGAGTCCCAGTATAGGTAGGTAGGCATAGGTAGTTGTCCCATTATAGGTAGGTAGGCATAGGTAGGTGCCTCAGTAGTTAGCTAGACATAGGTAGGAGACCCAGTAGTTAGCTAGGGATAGGTAGGAGACCCAGTAAAGGTAGGTAGGCATAGGTAGGTGTCCCAGTATAGGTAGGTAGGCATAGGAAGGTGTCCCAGTATAGGTAGCTAGGTATAGGTAGAAGACCCAGTAGTTAGCTAGGCATAGGTAGGAAACCCAGTATAGGTAGGTAGGCATAGGTAGGTGTCCCAGTAGTTAGCTAGGCATAGGTAGGAGTCCCAGTATAGGTAGGTAGGCATAGGTAGGAGTCCCAGTTTAGGTAGGTAGGCATAGGTAGGTGCCTCAGTAGTTAGCTAGGCATAGGTAGGAGTCCCAGTATAGGTAGGTAGGCATAGGTAGGTGTCCCATTGCAGGTAGGTAGGCATAGGTAGGTGCCTCAGTAGTTAGCTAGACATAGGGCCTGATTCACAAAGCGGTGCTAACAGTTAGCACCCTGGTGAAAAGCCCTTTATCATGCCTAAACTCAGTTTAGGCATGATAAGTTTAGGTGTGATAAGTTTAGGTGTGATAAGTTTAGGCATGATAAGTTTAGGTGTGATAAGTTTAGGCATGATAAGTTTAAGCGGCAACTGCGTTAGCACCGCAGTGCACAGCTGATCAAAAGCTTTACGCTAGCAAAGTCTGGTGCACTTCGTATAAAGTTTAATGGCGCTGCTTTGCGTGCGGGACTTTGCAAGCGATCTAAACTTATCTAAACTTAGCATGCCTAAACTTATCACACCTAAACTTATCATGCCTAAACTTATCACACCTAAACTGGCTTTTCACCAGAGTGGTGCAATAGTTATCATGCCTAAAGTCTCTAACTGGATTAGCACCGCTTTGTGAATCGAGCCCATAGTGATGCTCAAATACCCCTTTTTAAAATTCGAGTTTGGTCGAATTCGAATAGTAAATTATTCGAGGTCAGTCGAATATTCGAGTCGAATAATTTTTACTATTCGATTCGACCTCGGACTTCGAGCTCACTATTCGAGTCGGTATTCGAGCTCACTATTCGAGCTGACTATTCGAATTGGCCTTAAATAGCTTCCAACACTTGTTTTGAGGGTGAATGATGCAAGAAACATCTTTTTTTCCAAGTAACAACAGCAAGTGATTATGTGGGGATGTTCCTTTAAAAAAAAATGTGGAAAGAGAAGTTGTGTCCTTAATTTTGTTCAGTAGTGTTACTGTATATACTTGTTCTTCTTCTTCTTTATCTTTCTTCTTCTTCTTCTCGATCTTCTTCTTCTATATCTTCTTCTTCTTCTTCTATATTGTCTTCTTCATCATCTTCTTCTTCTTCATCTTCTTCATCTTCTTCTTCTTCTTCATCTTCATCTTCTTCTTCATCTTCATCTTCTTCATCCTCTTCTTCTTCATCCTCTTCTTCTTCATCTTCTTCTTCTTCATCTTCATCTTCTTCTTCTTCTTCTTCTTCTTCTTCTTCTTCATCTTCATCTTCTTCATCATCTTCTTCATCTTCTTCATCATCTTCTTCATCTTCATCATCTTCTTCATCTTCTTCATCATCTTCTTCATCTTCTTCTTCTTCTTCTTCATCTTCATCTTCTTCTTCTTCATCTTCTTCATCTTCTTCATCTTCTTCTTCTTTTTCATCTTCTTCTTCATCATCTTCTTCATCTTCTTCTTCATCTTCTTCTTCATCTTCATCTTCTCCTTCTCCTTCTTTTTCAATATCGTCTTCTTCTTCTTCACGTATTTCTCTTTTCAATTTTTTTTTTAAAGAAATGCAGCTATTTTTGAGCGTAACAAATAGCTGGTGGGCGCACGCATGTTGGAAGCGCCATTGTATGTGCTCCCTGGCAGTGGAAACACAAAGACAGCAGGAGGTAAATTCAGCAGCAGGAGGAGGAGGATGAGTGTGTGGCAGCAGGCAGTCAATGAGGCAGGCAGCTCGCCGTGACATAATAGCCCTGGTACCTAGCGGTGATACCAGGGCTGTAAATAAACACAACAGGAGGTCCCAGACAGCGGTCGTGCAGCCCACATTGTGTCCAATACACAACTGGGACAACACAGTTTTCAACCCGGGCACCTCAGAAAAATTAAACCTTTTTTTTTTTTTAATGGTTTGTTTGGTTTTGGTTTTGCAACCAATATAGCTATTGTTTGACGTAATAGCTGGTGGCAGAGTGGCAGCAGAAGGTAATTCTGTGTACCCTGGCAGTGGGAAACACAGACAGACAGCAGCAGCAGGAGGAGGAATGGAGGAGTAGGCGAGCAGCTATTGTTTGACGTAATAGCTGGTGGCAGAGTGGCAGCAGAAGGTAAATCATCTGTGTACCCTGGCAGTGGGAAACACAGACAGACAGCAGCAGCAGCAGCAGGAGGAGGTATGGAGGAGCAGTGTGAGTGTGGCAGCAGGTAGGCAGCGTGACATAATAGCCCTGGTACCTAGCGGTGATACCAGGGCTGTAAATAAACACAACAGGAGGTCCCAGACAGCGGTCGTGCAGCCCACATTGTGTCCAATACACAACTGGGACAACACAGTTTTCAACCCGGGCACCTCAGAAAAATTAAACCTTTTTTTTTTTTAATGGTTTGTTTGGTTTTGGTTTTGCAGCCAATATAGCTATTGTTTGACGTAATAGCTGGTGGCAGAGTGGCAGCAGAAGAAGGTAATTCTGTGTACCCTGGCAGTGGGAAACACAGACAGACAGCAGCAGCAGGAGGAGGAATGGAGGAGTAGGCGAGCAGCTATTGTTTGACGTAATAGCTGGTGGCAGAGTGGCAGCAGAAGGTAAATCATCTGTGTACCCTGGCAGTGGGAAACACAGACAGACAGCAGCAGCAGCAGCAGGAGGAGGTATGGAGGAGCAGTGTGAGTGTGGCAGCAGGTAGGCAGCGTGACATAATAGCCCTGGTACCTAGCGGTGATACCAGGGCTGTAAATAAACACAACAGGAGGTCCCAGACAGCGGTCGTGCAGCCCACATTGTGTCAAATACACAACTAGGACAACACAGTTTTCAACCCGGGCACCTCAGAAAAATTAAACCTTTTTTTTTTTTTTAATGGTTTGTTTGGTTTTGGTTTTGCAACCAATATAGCTATTGTTTGACGTAATAGCTGGTGGCAGAGTGGCAGCAGAAGAAGGTAATTCTGTGTACCCTGGCAGTGGGAAACACAGACAGACAGCAGCAGCAGGAGGAGGAATGGAGGAGTAGGCGAGCAGCTATTGTTTGACGTAATAGCTGGTGGCAGAGTGGCAGCAGAAGGTAAATCATCTGTGTACCCTGGCAGTGGGAAACACAGACAGACAGCAGCAGCAGCAGCAGGAGGAGGTATGGAGGAGTAGTGTGAGTGTGGCAGCAGGTAGGCAGCGTGACATAATAGCCCTGGTACCTAGCGGTGATACCAGGGCTGTAAATAAACACAACAGGAGGTCCCAGACAGCGGTCGTGCAGCCCACATTGTGTCCAATACACAACTGGGACAACACAGTTTTCAACCCGGGCACCTCAGAAAAATTAAACCTTTTTTTTTTTTTTTTAATGGTTTGTTTGGTTTTGGTTTTGCAACCAATATAGCTATTGTTTGACGTAATAGCTGGTGGCAGAGTGGCAGCAGAAGGTAATTCTGTGTACCCTGGCAGTGGGAAACACAGACAGACAGCAACAGCAGCAGGAGGAATGGAGGAGTAATGTGAGCAGCTATTGTTTGACGTAATAGCTGGTGGCAGAGTGGCAGCAGAAGGTAAATCATCTGTGTAGTGTACCCTGGCAGTGGGAAACACAGACAGACAGCAGCAGCAGCAGCAGCAGGAGGAGGTATGGAGGAGTAGTGTGAGTGTGGCAGCAGGTAGGCAGCGTGACATAATAGCCCTGGTACCTAGCGGTGATACCAGGGCTGTAAATAAACACAACAGGAGGTCCCAGACAGCGGTCGTGCAGCCCACATTGTGTCCAATACACAACTGGGACAACACAGTTTTCAACCCGGGCACCTCAGAAAAATTAAACCTTTTTTTTTTTTTATGGTTTTTTGGTTTTTGGTTTTGCAACCAATATAGCTATTGTTTGACGTAATAGCTGGTGGCAGAGTGGCAGCAGAAGAAGGTAATTCTGTGTACCCTGGCAGTGGGAAACACAGACAGAGAGCAGAAGGGCAGTACACAGCAGCCCACTGTAGGTGTAAAATGTGTGGCTGCAGGCGACGTAATAGTCAAAGTGAACCAGGCTGGCTTAGTGAGCAGGAGCCAGGAGGTGGTAAAGGGTGGTAAGGCACATTAACGATGGTTCCGGCAGCCAGTTCATGTCCCCCTCTCGCCGACAACAGGGGCCAGGAACTCGCCTTCCACCCACGCCTGGTTCATCTTGAGAAACGTCAGTCTGTCCACAGACTTGTGAGACAGACGTGAGCGTTTCTCGGTGACCACGCCACCAGCTGCACTGAAGCAGCGCTCGGACAGCACGCTGGAAGGGGGGCAGGACAGCACTTCCAGGGCGTACTGCGCCAGCTCGCTCCAGATCTCCATGCGCTTGACCCAATACTCCATGGGATCAACAGGGGCATCGCTGTCAAGCCCGCTGTACGACCCCATGTAGTCAGCCACCATGCGGGTCAGGCGCTGGCTGTGACCGGAGGAGGATGCTGCTGCATGCATCTCCTCTCTAGTCACTGCTGCCGGAGCCTCTACAGTCCTGTAGAGCTCGTGGCTGAGAGACAGCAGGTCTGTGGGGCGCTTGCTGCTGCTGGATGCAGGCACCTGCTGCTGCCTCTGTGCTCGCTGCTGGACAGTGGGGGTGGAAGGCTGGGGGAAGGCTTCCTCCAAGCGCTCAACAAGGGCCTGCTGCAAGCTCCTTATTTGTTGCGCTGGGTCTCCTCCTGCAGGCGGCAGGAACTGGCTCAACTTCCCCTTGAGGCGTGGGTCCAACATCATGCTGATCCAGATGTCCTCCCTCTGCTTCATCTGGATCACCCTGGGGTCCCTGCGCAGGCACGTCAGCATGTGCGCTGCCATTGGGAAGAGGCGGGCCACGTCTGCTGGCACATCGACGTCAGTGCTGTCCTCATCCTCCTCCTCTGCCGCCTCATCCTCTCTCCACCCCCGCACCAACTCAGCTGCGCTGTGCTGATCCCCCTCATCAGCAGCCAGGTCAGGGACCTCCACCAAGTCCTCCTCCTCCTCCCCCTCAGAGGTGGACTGCGCAGCTGGTTGCCGCTCCTGCTGGTCCAAGGCTGCCGCTCCCTGTTCCAGCAAAGCATCGAGGGCCCTGTTCAGCAGAGAAACCAGGGGCACCCACTCGCAGACCATAGCATGGTCCCTGCTCACCATGTTTGTGGCCTGCAGGAAGGGAGCCAGCACAAAGCACACCTGCTGCATGTGCCTCCAGTCATCATCGGGGACGATGGACGGGATGTTGCTGGTCTTGTCCCTTCTCTGAGCTGCGGAAACAGTGGCCAGGGCAAGGTACTGTTTGACAGCGTGCCTCTGTTCAACCAGACGCTCCAACATCGCCAGGGTGGAGTTCCAGCGAGTCGGAACGTCAAGGATCAGCCGATGGCGTGGCAGATCCAGCTCCTTTTGCACGTCTTCCAGGCTCGCACAGGCTGCAGCCGAGCGCCGGAAGTGACGCACAACATTCCTTGCCATTTCCAGCAGTTCGCCCATCCCCTGGTAGGTGCGCAGGAACTTCTGCACCACCAGGTTCAGCACGTGGGCAAGACAGGGGATGTGGGTCAGGTTTCCCCTGTCTATTGCGGCAACCAGATTGGCCCCATTGTCGGCCACCACCTCTCCGACTCTGAGGCCTCTGGGGGTCAGCCAAATCCTCTCCTGCTCCTGGAGTTTGGCCAACACATGGGTTGCCGTCAGCTTGGTCTTCCCAAGGCTGACCAAGTGCAGCAGCGCTTGGCAGTGGCGGGCCTTCACGCTGCTGCTGAGGCGGGGGGTTTGGCCAGGTGTGCCGGAGGATGGCAGAGGATCGGAGGAACCTGCTGCAGTTCCCCTGACCCTGCGGGGTGGCACCACCCACTGTGTTGCTGCTGCTGCTGTGCCCGCTGCTGCTCTCCCATCCTCACCCCCTTCCACCAAGCTGACCCAGTGGACAGTGAAGGACAGGTAGCGGCCTGTCCCGAAGCGGCTGCTCCAGGAGTCCATGGTGACGTGGACCCTTTCACCAACCGCGTGCTCCAGCCCTCGCTCCACATTGGCCATCACAAAGCGGTGCAGTGCAGGAATGGCCTTGCGGGCAAAGAAGTGTCTGCTGGGGAGCTGCCAGTCTGGGGCTGCGCAAGCAAGCAGCGCACGAATGTCGCTCCCCTCCTGCACGAGCGTGTACGGCAGGAGTTGGGAGCACATGGCCCGTGCCAGCAAGCCGTTCAGCTGCCGCACGCGACGGCTGCTGGGAGGCAGAGCCCTAACCACCCCCTGGAAGGACTCGCTCAAAAGGCTCTGGCGTGGCCTTTTGCTGACACGGGAATCAGCAGACACAGCAGAGGAGGCCACTGAGGACTGGCTGCCAGAACAGGCCTCAGTGTCGGCGGCAGGAGTTGCAGAGGGGGGAGGAGCAGTGCGTTTCCGCACTCCTGCTGGTGCTGCTGGAGGAGCAGGAGGGCGGGTGGCTGCTGTTGCTGCTGCTGCTGCTGAAGGCTGTGCAGTGATGGGTGTGGTGCCACTGCCAGCACCAGATGCCTTCAGCCTCTGAAACTCCTCATGCTGGTGGAAATGTTTAGCCGCAAGGTGGTTGATGAGCGAGCTGGTGCAGAACTTTAAGGGGTCTGCACCTCTGCTCAACTTCCGCTGACAGTGGTTGCAAGTGGCGTACTTGCTGTACACAGTGGGCATGGTGAAATATCGCCAGATTGGTGACTTAAACATCCCCCTACAGCATGGAAGCGCTGCTGCCTGTCTCCCTGTTGTGGTTGGGGGGGGGGGCTTGGGGGGCTTGGGTGCGGCTGGTGGTGGTACTGGCAGATGCTGCTGCTGCTGCTGCTGAGCCTGAGACACCAGCAGGCTGTGAGACCTGCCTACTGCTGCTGCCAATGCTTGCAATGATGCGCCTCCTTGCAAGGCCCACAAGAGCATCCTCCTCCTCCTCCTCAGAGCTGCTGAGGACGACATCCCCTGGAGGTGGTGGCACCCAGTCTCTGTCTGTCACCGGGTCATCATCATCCTCCCCCTCCTGAAACATGTCCTGCTGGGATGAGGACCCCCCAAACTCCTCTCCTGATGCATGGATGGGCTGCTTGACTGTCGCCACAGTCTTGCTGTCCAATCGCTCATCCCCCTAAAGTGCCCATCAGCATCTCCTCCTCAAAATCGCCAACAACAGCAGACAATTGACTCATGATGCCTGGGGTCAAAAGACTGCTGAATGACAGGTCGCCAACTGACGGTGAACTGGCCTCCTCCCCAGGCCCTGCTGGGCGGCTGCTGCGAACAGGGGTGGTGGTGGTGGTGGTGAGGGTGGAGGCCTCGGATGCAGAGCTGATGGCGGGCTGCTCATCCTCCGTCATGAGTTGCACCACAGTGTCTGCATCCTTTTCCTCAATGGGACGTTTCCGACCCGGCTGGAGGAAAATGGGAGCAGGTGCTACACGCTGCTGCTGCTGTGTCTCTGCAGCGTGAGTTGCAGATGCTCCTGCTGGGCGGCGCCCAAGGCGTCCACGGCCAGTGGCTATGGGAGGAATGTTAGCCACTGACGCTGCTGCTGCTGCTGCGGAACTGTGCATGGTGGCGCGCCCGCGGCCGCGGCTTGCCACAATGCTGCTCCCTCTCCTCCTGATTCCCTTGCTGCCCTTCCCCTTGCCCAAACCGCGCTGGCTGCCACTTCCAGACATCTTAAATGTTTTGGGCGTATAGACAAAAGTTTTGTAAAAGGGCGGGTGAAAAGTGGGGTACTTTAATGGAGTGGGTTGGTTGGTGAGGTGACTGAGTGAGTGTCCCCTAGTACAGTAAGTAAGTAGTAACAGTCAGGAAGTACAACTAGCAGTTACAATAATCAGTAGTAATCACAAGTAAATTTAGTGTGTGTACACTCAGACAGTGAGTGCACGCACGCAGGAGCTAGTAGCCTATGGACAGTGACTGAGTGTCCTAGACTCCTAGTACAGTAAGAGTAAGTAGTAACAGTAAGTAGAACTAACTAATTACGATAATCAATCAGCGATCAGAAGGAAATAGAGTGTGTGTTGTGTGTGTACACTCAGACAGTGAGTGACCGCACGCAGGAGCTAGTAGCCTATGAACACAGTGACTGAGTGTCCTAGACTCCTAGTACAGTAAGAGTAAGTAGTAACAGTAAGTAGAACTAACTAATTACAATAATCAATCAGCGATCAGAAGGAAATGGAGTGTGGGTGTGTGTACACTCAGACAGTGAGTGCACGCACGCAGGAGCTAGTAGCCTATGAACACAGTGACTGAGTGTCCTAGACTCCTAGTACAGTAAGAGTAAGTAGTAACAGTAAGTAGAACTAACTAATTACAATAATCAATCAGCGATCAGAAGGAAATGGAGTGTGGGTGTGTGTACACTCAGACAGTGAGTGCACGCACGCAGGAGCTAGTAGCCTATGAACACAGTGACTGAGTGTCCTAGACTCCTAGTACAGTAAGAGTAAGTAGTAACAGTAAGTAGAACTAACTAATTACAATAATCAATCAGCGATCAGAAGGAAATGGAGTGTGGGTGTGTGTACACTCAGACAGTGAGTGCACGCACGCAGGAGCTAGTAGCCTATGAACACAGTGACTGAGTGTCCTAGACTCCTAGTACAGTAAGAGTAAGTAGTAACAGTAAGTAGAACTAACTAATTACAATAATCAATCAGCGATCAGAAGGAAATAGAGTGTGGGTGGTGTGTGTACACTCAGACAGTGAGTGACCGCACGCAGGAGCTAGTAGCCTATGGACAGTGACTGAGTGTCCTAGACTCCTAGTACAGTAAGAGTAAGTAGTAACAGTAAGTACAACTAACTAATTACGATAATCAATCAGCGATCAGAAGGAAATGGAGTGTGGGTGTGTGTACACTCAGACAGTGAGTGCACGCACGCAGGAGCTAGTAGCCTATGGACAGTGACTGAGTGTCCTAGACTCCTAGTACAGTAAGAGTAAGTAGTAACAGTAAGTAGAACTAACTAATTACGATAATCAATCAGCGATCAGAAGGAAATAGAGTGTGTGTTGTGTGTGTACACTCAGACAGTGAGTGCACGCACGCAGGAGCTAGTAGCCTATGAACACAGTGACTGAGTGTCCTAGACTCCTAGTACAGTAAGAGTAAGTAGTAACAGTAAGTAGAACTAACTAATTACAATAATCAATCAGCGATCAGAAGGAAATGGAGTGTGGGTGTGTGTACACTCAGACAGTGAGTGCACGCACGCAGGAGCTAGTAGCCTATGAACACAGTGACTGAGTGTCCTAGACTCCTAGTACAGTAAGAGTAAGTAGTAACAGTAAGTAGAACTAACTAATTACAATAATCAATCAGCGATCAGAAGGAAATGGAGTGTGGGTGTGTGTACACTCAGACAGTGAGTGCACGCACGCAGGAGCTAGTAGCCTATGAACACAGTGACTGAGTGTCCTAGACTCCTAGTACAGTAAGAGTAAGTAGTAACAGTAAGTAGAACTAACTAATTACAATAATCAATCAGCGATCAGAAGGAAATGGAGTGTGGGTGTGTGTACACTCAGACAGTGAGTGCACGCACGCAGGAGCTAGTAGCCTATGAACACAGTGACTGAGTGTCCTAGACTCCTAGTACAGTAAGAGTAAGTAGTAACAGTAAGTAGAACTAACTAATTACAATAATCAATCAGCGATCAGAAGGAAATGGAGTGTGGGTATGTGTACACTCAGACAGTGAGTGCACGCACGCAGGAGCTAGTAGCCTATGAACACAGTGACTGAGTGTCCTAGACTCCTAGTACAGTAAGAGTAAGTAGTAACAGTAAGTAGAACTAACTAATTACAATAATCAATCAGCGATCAGAAGGAAATGGAGTGTGGGTGTGTGTACACTCAGACAGTGAGTGCACGCACGCAGGAGCTAGTAGCCTATGAACACAGTGACTGAGTGTCCTAGACTCCTAGTACAGTAAGAGTAAGTAGTAACAGTAAGTAGAACTAACTAATTACAATAATCAATCAGCGATCAGAAGGAAATGGAGTGTAGGTGTGTGTACACTCAGACAGTGAGTGCACGCACGCAGGAGCTAGTAGCCTATGAACACAGTGACTGAGTGTCCTAGACTCCTAGTACAGTAAGAGTAAGTAGTAACAGTAAGTACAACTAACTAATTACGATAATCAATCAGCGATCAGAAGGAAATGGAGTGTGGGTGTGTGTACACTCAGACAGTGAGTGCACGCACGCAGGAGCTAGTAGCCTATGGACAGTGACTGAGTGTCCTAGACTCCTAGTACAGTAAGAGTAAGTAGTAACAGTAAGTAGAACTAACTAATTACGATAATCAATCAGCGATCAGAAGGAAATAGAGTGTGTGTTGTGTGTGTACACTCAGACAGTGAGTGCAGTGCGCACACGCAGGAGCTAGTAGCCTATATGAACAGTGACAGTGAGTGTCCCTACGGGTACAGTAAGAGTAAGTAGTAAGTAAGTACAACTAACTAACAATAATCTATCAGTAATCAGAAGGAAATAGAGTGTGTGTACACACAGACAGTGAGTGAGTGCACACACGCAGGAGCTAGCTAGTAGCCTATAAACAGTGACAGTCAGTGAGTGTCCTACTCCTAGTACAGTATAACTACAATACTATTAGTAAAGGACAGCAGAAATACTGGTATAGATGAGAGAAATAAACAGAGGACAGCTGCCCACAGAGGCAAGGCCCCCCTGAGGCCTAAACCTGTAAGCTTGCAGCAGCTGCCTGTCTCTAATGTAACACACAAGCTACTAACTAAAATACAATGTCTATCTAACTAACAACAATATAGGTGTATATGGCAAGTGTAGGTGAGCAAAAACGCTAGGTAAATGATCACAATAGAGCACTTGCTAAGCCAAAGCACAAAGGAGCAACTCTCTCTCTGTACAAGTCTCAGGCAAGCATGGAGAAACGGAACATGGCGGCCGCTATTTATAGGGTAGGGGCTGGCCAGGGTCCCCCTCTGTGATTGGCTGCCGTCAGAGGGCCTGGGAGCCCTCTGATTGGCTCTAAGGACATCAATCTGGGCTATGACGCTATTCGAGCTCGGTACCGAGCTCGAATAGCGCCGGGTTGCTCGAATAGCTCGAATAGTGAATGGGCTATTCGAGTGTACTCGGATAGCCCATTCGAATAGCTCCAGCTATTCGGAGCTCGAATACCGAGCTCGAATAGCTGAAAAAGAGCTCGAATATTCGAGCTACTCGAATATTCGAGCTCTGCTGAGCACCGAGACCCAGTAGTTAGCTAGGCATAGGTAGGAGACCCAGTATAGGTAGGTAGGCATAGGTAGGTGCCTCAGTAGTTAGCTAGGCATAGGTAGGAGTCCCAGTATAGGTAGGTAGGCATAGGTAGGAGTCCCAGTATAGGTAGGTAGGCATAGGTAGGTGTCCCAGTATAGGTAGGTAGGCATAGGTAGGTGCCTCTGTAGTTAGCTAGACATAGGTAGGAGACCCAGTAGTTAGCTAGGCATAGGTAGGAGACCCAGTATAGGTAGGTAGGCATAGGTAGGTGCCTCAGTAGTTAGCTAGGCATAGGTAGGAGTCCCAGTATAGGTAGGTAGGCATAGGTAGGAGTCCCAGTATAGGTAGGTAGGCATAGGTAGGTGTCCCAGTATAGGTAGGTAGGCATAGGTAGGTGCCTCTGTAGTTAGCTAGACATAGGTAGGAGACCCAGTAGTTAGCTAGGCATAGGTAGGAGACCCAGTATAGGTAGGTAGGCATTGGTAGGTCCCCTAGTATAGGTAGGTAGGTGTCCCCGTATAGGTAAGTAGGTGCCCCAGTAGTTAGGTAGGCATAGGTAGGTGTCCCAGTATAGATAGTTAGGCAGGGCCTGGCTGGCACAGTAATAACAATTACCAAGGTCCAGCTGCAACAGATAGGGCTGTATAATGTCAGTGAGCAAAACACAAAAAAAACACATCTGGAAAACATTAGCTCTCAAAAGAGCTGTTGAGGGGTGCTATTTTAGCAATAACAATCAGCCAGAAGCAAGCCAAGAGCCTAACTAATCTTTCCCTAGGAGAACAAGTCTGCAGCAGCTGTCCCTAGTCTGTCTCTAGCAGGCACACGAGGGAGTGTAATGGCCAGCAAGCCTGCCTTATATAAGGGGGGGTGGGGCTCCAGGGCTTAGTGTAGCCTGAATGGCTACAATGTGCCTGCTGACTGTGATGCAGAGGGTCAAAGATGACCCTCATAGTGCATTATGGGGCGAATCGAAGTTCCGCAAAAGTTCGCTTGGTCCAGGCGAACGCGAACCCCCAAAGTTCGCCTGGAACCATTCGCGGGCGAACCATTCGCTGCATCTCTAATCAGGGGTTAACGCTATTTGCACACCAATACAGTACTAAAGAGTCCCAATACCGTTGGCCTACTTACCGAGAAGAATGCCAGTTCATGGTGGCATTCATTCCCGCAAGTTGGCTTGCAACACAACTCCGCACTGTCTAATTATGCCGAGATATCTGTGCGGATCCCAGATACATGCATTGTACGTGGCAATTTTCTTCTTCAAGCGCTGAAGACATAATTTATAGTAATTTTATGGCATTTTGTGCGAAACTGTGGAGCAGATAATTGGCTGCTTTGTTCCTCTATCTTCTCCAGGCGCTCTGTCATTTATCGAGGACTTAGTTTCACTGTTGACATTCACAGAAATAGATAAACAGCGGAATGTGGGTAAATAAGGTTGGGAGTGACATCCAGGGGAGATGAAAATACTGAATAATGCATTCGCGGCACTTGGACGGCCGGGCAGGGAATTTACCGCATAGGTCAGTCCAGTACCCAAAACATCATATAATGGAAGAGATAAGCAATGACTTATCTTCAAAAATATTACACAAATACACATAACCTGAATAACACAAATACATTTTAACGGCTTGTGCCCCGGCTGCAGTGCATCATCTCCTCTCTGACACAGGTTGTAGTAGAAGGACGTGAATTTTGACCTTCTGCAGTTGAATAGCACGCCCCTGTGCTCATCCTCAGGGACAACAGGTAGCGCACTAACTAGGGTGTATTATCATGGGGTCTGTTTCCCAGACAAACCCCCCCCCCCCCCCCCTAGGGTTGCCAGGTGTCTGGTTTTAGACCGGACAGTCCGGTTTTTGGCCGCTGTGTCCTGTCCAAAAAGGCATGTTAAACCGGACAATTAAGATGTCCGGTTTTATGCCTTTTGCCCAGGAACAATCGCAGTCCATCCATCACTATTATCTAAACAGCATCAGCGCTCCCGGGAAGGACCTACAGCACTTGAAAGTTGAAAGCTGTCTCCTCATAGCCTGCTTCCTAGTGTTAAAAGAAACACTGCATATTTCAGTCAGGCGCTGAAGAGACAGCCTGCAGAGTACACGGAGGTCTTTCAACTTTCACGTGCTGTAGGTCCGACCCGGGAATCTTCTGCAGAGAGCTGATGCTGTCTAGATAAGAGTGATGGATGGGCTGCGTAAGGCTCCCTGCACACTGCAAATCCGTTTTCCGATTCCGATTCCGATTCCGTTTCCGATTCCGATTCCGTTTCCGATTTTCCTTGAATACATTCAACAGAAAAACGGATCAAAAAACGCAGCATGCAGTTAAGATTAAAAATCTGAATCGGAATCGGATGTAAAAACAGATTAAAAATCTGAATCTGAATCTGATTTGCTTGCAGTGTGCAAGAGGCCTTAGGCATTCCACTGCTCCCTGTTATCGGGTAAGCTCTTCTCCTCCTCCTGACTTGCTGCCCTTTTCTGACACTTATACAGGGGACTTTGTTTCCCCTGCTTCCTATCGTTCCACTTCTTTGCTTTACTGCTTTCATCCCTGTTCACTTAAGGTGTCTACCCCTTTCTTTGCACATTTTCCTCACATTTTAATAGTGCTTGAAAGCACCTTTATTTATCATCTATAGCATCTATTCCTTATTGATCTTGTATTACCTTCATTAGCACTGTGCACTTTAATGGGCAGATTATTATTGTTGTTGTACTGTATTTAGAGATATTTTCAGCATTTGAACCTTGAGCTACTACTGTACCCTTATATTATTATTGATTGTCATATTGTTATACTACAGTGGTATTGCCTGGTACTTGGTTTTTAATTGTTTTTCATCATGTGATTTGTGTTATATTGAAAATATTTGAACGTCAGGAGTGGCGTAGTTTAATATAAAGGAAAATGAACCAGGATAGAAAGAACCAGTGCAGTTAGAATTATCAAACAACATACGTTGTTTGATAATGCTTGTGCATTTACTGGTGAAAAGCGGTCTCTTATTATGTGCATTTACTGGTGAAAAGTGGTCTCTTATGTGCATGTACTGGTGAGGACAGTTAGTGACATGGCTATGTACTCTGTAATGTGCTGCAGAAGATGTCAGTGCGATATAAATACTGTAAAAAACATTTTTTAAAAAGCCCATTGCTTAGCCCCACTCTACATAAAAGTGCGCTTCTGACTCCGCCCCTAACTCCACCCCCAACTCCACCCCCTGTCCGGTTTTCTCCATCACCCGACCTGGCAACCCTACCCCCCCCCCCACCCCCACCACCACCACCACCACCACCACGACGAAGTGTGGCAGCAGCTGAAAGCAGGCTGGTAAGTATTTTTCAGCCCTCCTGGTTTCTGCGGGGATCGGCTCTTCCTCTTGCTTGTACTGATGTTGGCCGTCTTCTGCCGGCATGTATCGGGTCCCAGTTTGATGACATCATCAATCTGGGACCTGTACATGCTTATACAAGAGGCGTGGCATCAGTACAAGTGAGGGGAAGAGTCAGTCACCACCAGAACCAGGAGGAGAGAGAAATACCAGCCAGGATATTAGTGATTGGCAAGACTATATACTTTCTTGTAAAGTGCTGTGGAAAATGTCAGTGCTGTATAAATACCGCACTCCCATCTGAGTTATGAGTTTCTCAAATATGGTCACGCTCATACCTCCCAACTTTTTGAGAAAGTTGAACACTTAAGCCATTCCCCTGCCACACCCCTGATCACGCCCCATGGCACAAACCTAGTCACACATACCGTAAAGATTTTATAAGAAAAATGTTTTGAGATTCAAACCACACTGGTCCTTTGTATCCGGGTTCATTTTCCTTCATATTAACATTAGACAATAAGACATATATCACTGACTGGACTGGAAATCAAGTAAAGAGTTAATTAAACACATTTTCCAGTATAAATTCATATGTTTACATAGATCTGTATATCAGTCCTGAAAGAGGGCCAAATGAGGTGGGAAAAAAAAGAGGAAAAGAGGGACTGTCCCTCCAAAAGAGGGACATTTGGAAACTATGCATGCGTGAGTTTGGTCCACGCATACTCAGTAGAACATCGCACTCGTGCAAGAAGGAGTGAGTTATGCATGAGTGGTTTAGTTCTACTGGCCAGTATTGCTTGGGAATTTTAGCCAAAGTCATTCTAGCATCGGAAATGCCATTTTTGATTTCGAGAAAATATTCTTGAAAAATACATTGTATTTTCGCAGTATGGTCAAAGGAAACAATTTTTTTTCCGATGCGAAAAACGCAAAAAATGTTTTATTTTAGTGCAAAAACTCAAGAGAACTGAAAAAAAAAATCACAAACGTGTAAAAAAAAAATGTTTTTGCTCAAGAGTCAAATTTTACATTATTTTTGCAAAAATAAATGCGAAAAGAATATAGGCATTTTCCCTTATCACTGCTGCTGATGCAGTAAGCCAGCACCTATTCAGTAAGAAGTTTTTGGGCAAGACTCCCTAACACAAACACTGCTACTGCCCACTGAGTGCCCTCTAGTGGCTGCCTCGCTAGCGCTTTGAGTCTGACAGGTGAAATACACTATACAAATACTAGAATTATTATTTTTATTGCTGGGCATACATGGACCTCGCTCTTCCTCAAGAAAGTTGGCCAAGGGAAGGAATGCATATAAATCGAATATATACTGTATATATGATTAATAATCAAATCTGGCCAAATTTTTGTTGATTATGTAGGGTTGGAGTGGCCATAGAACCAATTCTCAACCAGATGGCTGAATCTGATCGGGACTGAGTAGAGCGAGGTGGAACATTAATCTAGGGAAGGTTGGAAATGCCGATAAACGTTTCTGTGGATTTCCGATTCTGATTTCTAAAGAGTCTTTTTTGGTCATTTGTTGCATTCTCTGATTGGCCAAATACTTCCAAGTTGACTCTCCATTGTCGGATTGGTCCAGTTCTTCTGAGTGCTGTGATTGAGCTAAATTTACGGAGTTGGGGTAATACGGAAATGTGGAAATTTCATATTCGGGGCATCCGAATGAGCATCCCTACATTGATCAAAACCACCCAATATCAGGGATTGATGCTTGCCAAATTAGTCTGTTGTTAATCTATCCGGCTTGCTTAAAGCCCTATCCCTCTGTTCTTTCTAGACTAAAATACCTTCTCCTCTGTTCAGCAACCCTGTGATCTTTTCTGACATGTGACAGAATCACTTTAATGAGATTGGAGAGATCTTCTAAAATCGAGGTTTTATTTTATTTTTTAGTAAGGTTTTATTTTTCTTTTCTTTTGGAGTTTCGCCGTAGATCTTGCTTTGTTCTTCGTCGTCCTCCCGCCATGAAAGCTCGGAGCCGTTTGGCATTGTCGTCGCGGGCAAGCAGAAAGCTCCCCGTTTGAACTTTCCACTGTATCCTTCAATTAGGTTAATGCGGCTGATTCGACGGTAAGGTCAGTGCCAGAACGAACTCAGAAAAAGGAAAGCGGCCTCGTCTTCCATTAGAATCCGACTCTGCGATTGATATCTGGAAGGCAATCTGCTTTTCATCTACTTTTACCTGCACCGGGAGCTGTCATTGACGTCGCAGCGAATTATGGCCCAGGTTTATTTCTCAGGCCGTGGTGGGGAATATTGCCGATATGAAGAGACACTTCAAGAGATACACGTGATTATGGAAAAGCTATGGCTTCACAGGATTTTATTTATTTATATATTTATTACGTTTTAGATCATGCTAGCCCAAGCTGTGGGTTTGTCGACACAGTAAAATGATTGCAACATCCCTGAAAGAGGAACTTTATCGAAAAGGGGGAAAAAAAATCAAAACATTGCAAAGTGAGAAGTTAAAAAATAAAAGAGAGATCAAGAAATTATTTATATTAACCATGTAATGTGTTCATGTTGTTTGATCCACAATCAGCCTGCATGTCATCATCTATACTACTGGCAGACATAAAATAAAACTAGACAGCACCAACTGCCATTATCTATAACCACAACCCCTACCAAAGTAATAGGCCATAAGGTTGTTTTTCTTTATAGATATACATATGCACAGAGGGAGATACTATTTGCTCAGCAGTCAAAAGCAGATGTTATTTCCCACAATATAATGAAGTTCCCCCAGTGTGAACTAGGTCCTGACATCACACTGTGGGAGGGGTTTCACCACAATATCAGCCACACAGACCCACGTGAGGATCTATTCACGAAAAAGGTAAAGATGTCTCGTTGAAGAAGGGGTACAGCTACTAATTGGGGTGAAGTTTAATCCTTGTTTACAGTTCCTCTTTAGAGACTCTGAAGCGAGTCTAAATTTACTTTTTTAACATGCAGTCATGTGAAGCAGTATAACCCTTGCTAAAACGCCGCTATCCCTTGGCAAAACGAGGGGGTTTATACCCCCCAAATCCCCTCTCCTACCTCCAGGGAGCGCTTCCTGAGGAGGCAGAGTTTATGGCTGTAGCTCTGCCTCTCAACGCGTCAATCCCCACTGATAACCGCCTCTACCCCGCCCCTCTCAATCTGCCTTCACAGAGAGGGGCGGGGGAGATCCTTGCGGGGATTGACGTGCTGAGAGTCAGAGCTACAGCTGAAAGCTCTGCCTCCATGAGCATTAAAATCCACGACCAAGAAAGTCGGGGATTTTGCGGGGGGGATTTGGGGGGTATAAACCCCTCGGTTTGCCGCGGGATATCGGCATTTTAGCAGCGGTTATACTGCTTCACATGACTGCATGTTAAAAAAGTAAATTTAGTCTCGCTTCAGAGTCTCTTTAAGTTGCCAATGAATGATACAATACGTTCCTCACATGCAATCAATAAATCAACTTTATGAGATTGTAAGTAATTAATCAGAAGATAATTATCAATTATTCCCATAAACAAGTCAATCAGGGCACTTTCTCTTTTCAGATACAATCATAAAGTCCACCATTCCGATCAACAAAATTCTTTATTCCAATCAACCATAGGATTGATTTAGGTCAATTTTATCCACAAACTGTCTGTTTTTATTTCTGTAAACATTGAGCGTAAAAAAATATGATCCAATGATCGCATCTGCGGAACATATTGTATTATTTATGGGCACATTACTCTAATTTCACGTGAAAGTGGACTTACCGTACATGCTTTCTAGAGAGGCTTAAAGAGACTCTAAAGACACTTAAAAAATGGGTTTTTATCTGTTATTTGGGTTAAGCATGTTTGCCCCTGCTATAACACCGCTATCCCGCGGCAGAACAAGTGTTTTTTAACCCCCAAATCCCCTGGGACACATTGCAGGGCCTTCCACATAGAGGCAGAGCTTTGGGCTGTAGCTCTGCCTCCAAACGCGCCACTCGGCACTAATTGCCACCTCTCCCGCCCATCTCAGTCTTCTTTCACTGAGAGGGGCGGGGAGAATCGGAGATCCGCGGGCAGATTGACGCACAAGGAGGCAGAGCTACAGCCCAAAGCTTTGCCTCCCCAGGCAGCAAAATCTACTACCAAGAAAGTCGTGGATTTTTGCCCTAAGACCTAGGGGGTAAAAAAAAACCACGTTCTGCCATGGGATAGCGGCGTTTTAGCAAGTGCAAACATGCTTGACGTAAATAAAAGGTAAAAACCCATTATTTAAGTGGATTTAGAGTCTCTTTAATAGGATGCCAATTAGGGATGAGTGAAACCATCGCTGGCAGTTTCACAACATTTTTTCTGCAAACCTCCGATAGGACCTCGAGAATCTCATTAATCAGGTTTGCCAAACTGGCACATTCAATTAGAAAAACGATTATAAAAAGAAGGAGATGTTCTATTCACAATTGTTTTACTATCCACGATTGTTTATACAGAAATTCCTTGTAGTATAGTTCTCAAAAATCCCTATACAGCCTTAAGTTGGCCACACACCATACAATTTTTAAATATCTGTTCAATTAAAGAATTGCAATACATTTTTTTCTGACTGATTGTAACATTTCAAAAATATGACCAATGTACCACACACACATGCTAAATTTTTCCCCAATTATGAGTAAAAATGATTGGAAACTCTGAGAAAATTGCTAGGGTGTGTATATTAATAAATTGACAAACACACACCCTACAATCTTTTGAAGAAAAAATTCCAGCATTCCGGATTGCTAAAAACGGGAAAAAAAAGTGAAATCCAATTTTCAATTTTTTTCAGGAGATCTTATCATATTTATCGAATTGCTGTAAAATCAGATCATTTTATTGTATTGTGTGTGGCCACCTTTATAGTGGCTGTACAGCGATTCCCATTCGTTATCTCCCTTTGGGTTTGATTCCCTAATAAGCTTAAAAACCCCTTAGTGGTAAAGTGTTTTTTAATGATTATGTACCAGAGAATTCTCACCTAACAGAGCTCCTCCCATTCATTCATCAATAACTTTATCACTACTTATCACACTGAAATGATTTTTTTTAAATATATATATATATATATATATATATATATATATATATATATATATATATATATATATATATATATATATATATATATATATATATCCATCAATTAGGCTTTCTTAGGCTGCATTTTTATAGGATTTTAAAGGGGATAAGAAATAATAAAAAAATTGAAAAAAAAATCATTATTTCTCAGTTTTCTACCATCATACTTTTAGAATAAGTGCTACTGTGGATAAAACCCACACATTGCATTTGCCCATTGTCCCAGTTATTACTACATTTAGGCTGCTTACACACAGGGACGTTACAGGCGCACATTAGTGCGCCTGTAACGTTCCCCCAACGCACAGCAATGTAACACAAGTGGGCTGTTCACACAGCCCACGTTTCGTTACATGTAACGCTGCACATTGTCCGGAAAGTGCAGCATGCTACGGCGTTAGAGCGGCTATAGCCACGTTAGACTGTTTGCACATGCTCAGTGGGGGGCCGCGCACATGGCTACTTAATATTCACTGCACTGGCGGCAGCTGATTGGCCGGCGGGACCACGTGATGCAGAGTGTCTCGCTCCGCATCACGTGGTCCCGCCGGCCAATCAGCGCCACTCTGGGAGACCTTATAGGGATAGAGCCGCCTAACGCGGCTCACTCTACCGTCCTCTCTTGCAGCACCATATGTTGTGTTAGGTGCACGTTATGCGACTTTAACGTGGCACCTAACGCAACGTCTTGGTGTGCAAGTAGCCTTAAGTAATGTCCCTAGTACAATGTATGGTGACAATGTTTTATATGGAAATAAAGGTGTATTTGTTTCCATTTTTGTATTTTTTTTAACGTATAATTCCTTATTTGCAAAAAAATAAACAACATAACATCATGGCATACATATTTAAAAAGCTACATCCCATAACTCCACAGGAGGAACAAATATATGGTATACTTACCTTATATCGTCTAGTCAATCTCCATTGCAGAAATACCTACAGACTTGGTCATTTGATATCAACATATCTATTACATTGCAGAATCAGAATCAGAATCAGAATCAGAATCAGATTTATTTCGCCAAATACAGCAAGCGCAATATTCGGAATTATTTGTGGTACACATGGCATAACATAGTATAGGACAAGACACATGACACAGACAATTTAGGAAACTACAGTAATGCTGTACGTAACAGAAACAGGGTAATGGTGTGCATACAGAAACTGGGTAATGGTGTGCATACAGAGACTGGGTCGACAGATAGTATTTAAGTTCCTGCCATGCAGGAGCAGTCCACTAGTACTAATAGACATAATAATGATGGTGATGGTGGCCCCAGTACAGACCCGGCGAGAACTGACTGAGAGTCCCCGCTAGGGCCTGCCAGTGGGCGGGCCCGACGGGGGAAGGTTGGAGTTAAGCAGCCGAACCGCTTGGGGAAAGAAGGTGTTCTTCTGTCTGGTGGTTTTGCATGGTATAGTCCTGTAGCGACGGCCCAGGGGGAGTAGCTTGAAATAGCGGCTGCCTGGGTGGGAGGGGTCACAGGAAATCACAGTGGCCCTCTTCAGCATCCTAGTGGAATGGAGGAGATCAAGAGGTGGAAGAGGAGATCCGATGATTCTCTCTGCGTCAGCTATGACTCTCTGCAGTTTGTGTTTGTCGCTGGCCGTTGCGCCCGCGTGCCAGACGATGATTGAGGAGCAGAGGATGGATTCTATAGTGGCAGTATAGAAGCTGGTCAACAGTTCCCTGGGCATGCCGAATCTCTTTAGTTGGCGCAGGAAGAACAACCTCTGCTGAGATTTCTTCTGTATATTGGAAGTGTTTTGCCCCCACTTCAGATTGTTAGTGAGGGTCGTGCCTAGGAAGCGCACGGATGTCACCCTAGAGACTTCGGTACCCCCAATAAGGACAGGTGGGAGAGGGGGAGGGTTCCTCCTGAAGTCTACGACTAGTTCAACAGTCTTTGCGGCATTGAGAACTAGGTTATTGTCTCTGCACCAGTTACAGATTCTCTCAACTTCGCTGCGGTACTCATGCTCTCCGTTGCTGCCAATTAGGCCGATGATAGTGGTGTCATCTGCAAATTTGATGACTTTCACAGAGTCGGCGGATGATATGCAATTGTTGGTATAGAGGGAGAACAGTAGCAGTGACAGTACACAGCCTTGTGGAGCCCCTGTGTTGGTGGTTTTGACACTGGAGTAGCAGTTACCAAGCTTCACCTGTTGCGTCCTGTTTGTTAGGAAGTCCTTGATCCATGCTCGGAGGGTGGGATCTACTCCGAGCTGCGTCAGGTTGGTGAGCAGGATGTCTGGGCAGATTGTGTTGAACGCCGAGCTAAAGTCCAGAAACAGGACCCTAGCATAGGAGGCAGGGTTGTCTAGGTGCTCCGTGATGTATGCCAAGCTGGCATTGATGGCGTCCTCCACTGATCTGTTAGCCCTATAAGCAAATTGGAGCTGATCAAGGTGAGCGTCCGTGTACTTCTTCAGGTGGGCAAGGACCAGCCGCTCAAGGAGCTTCATAATGTTGGAGGTTAGGGCCACTGGTCGGAAGTTGTTGTGCTCCGAGCTGCCGGGTTTCTTGGGGACTGGTACAATTGCGGACCGCTTGAAACAGGAGGGAACTGCACCATCCGATAGTGACCGCTCGAATAGGGAGGTGAGCACAGGGGCTAACTGATCAGCACAGGTTCTCAGGCAGATCTTCAAACAAATAGACGACTCTTGCAATACTCCAAATGTAATTCCCATTGGGAACAACTCCAGAAAATATTTTACCGATGGTATATTACACCTAGGATAATTTCTCCCCCTCCAGGTCAGATATTTGCTGGAAGTGTGATACAGAGATAGGCAATCTGATTCATATGCTCTGGGAGTGTCCGTTAGTATCTCAATTCTGGTCGGATATTGAAGCAATGATTCGGACATACTATCATCCATCCTTTATGCTTACTCCACAATTATCTATTGTATTCATTGACATTGAGAAGATTGAAAATTCCCACTGGCAGATCATCTTACATATCCTGATGGCAGCCCATCATATTATTACATCCAACTGGATACCGAAGGATCCCCTAAGTTCAGACCACCTTATAGCCCTGGTGGCCCAAAATATAATTATGGAACGCAATATAAAAAATAAAACATCCCTGAATAGACCCTTTTCCACGCTCCTGGATAGCTGGAAGGCATTGTTTTACAAGGTTTAATAATCATTCTTTCACTCTATATTTATCCACCACCGGTTAGTTAGTTGTTTAGTTTCTTGGCCCATAGTTGGGCCGGATTTACTCTACTACTATTTACATTGATGTTCATGTTCTGTTGTATAATTGTTATGAGAAGGCTCTAATTTTGCTAAGGCAGGCACAAAATACATTAGGTTAGTGTACATTAATCCTATATAAATAAAACAAGATTTGGCCATATACGGGATGGCCATATCCATGTTACCCTGAAGGATTTCCAGTCTGCCCAGCCGCGAAGGCCATGTTATTGGCCGGACATGGAATTGCTGCTTCTCGGTACTATATTGTTCACTTTCACTCATTGCTATTGAAATGCCCTTTTTCTTTTCTATCTGATATACTGTATAAGCCTTGTATAGTCTTATATGTTCTATTCAGACTTTTGTTATGCCTATTCATATCACAATTGTTTCGAAACATCAATGATGTTGCTGATCTACATTGTTAATTAAGATCAAACAATAAAAACTTTTGTTGAAAAAAAAAAAGCTACATCCCTAACGCAATTTATGTATTCTGTCACTTTGGTGCTTTTTATTTCTTTTTATTTTCCTTAAAGGGACTCCGAGCTCAAAATAAAAATGAAATTGCTACTCACCTTGGGCTTTCTGCAGCCCAGTGTAGGTCGGGAGGTCCCACAACGGCATTCTGACTCTTCTCCTAGGCCTTCGCTCAGAAATGGCTGCCCGGTGGCTCCCGAGTGTCGTCACCACGCCGGCCGCCTCGCGTCATCACGGTGGCTGGCGTGACAGAACGGCGCATGCGCGATTAAACCGTGCATGCGCCGTAAGGCCACCCTGGCCACCGTGATGATGACAGCGTGACGTTTGAGGAAGAAGGAGCCCGACACTCGGGCCCAGTGTCGCCAGGAGCTGCCGGGCAGCCATTTCTGAGCGAAGGCCTAGGAGAAGAGCCAGGACGCCGTCGTGGGACCTCCCGTCCAACACTGGGCTGCAGAAAGCCCAAGGTGAGTAGCAATTTCATTTTTATTTTGAGCTCGGAGTCCCTTTAAGTGTGTTATTATAGTAACTGTGGGGACAGAAAGGGGTTAATAGTATTTTTAATTTATACTGTATGTGTTGGCTTTTTTTTTTTTTTTGTGGACAAAAATAATAGTGAAGTGTCAAGTATAGAAAGCTGAATCACATCTAAATACATACAGGGTGCATTTCTCTCCGTTTTCCTTCTGTCCTGTGCAAGAGTCCAGGTCCCTGCAACCACCTCCAGAAAAAAAAAAGTTGGATACTCACCTAAGAAGATGGAAGGCTCTGAATACCTTCGAGCCTTCCTGGTCCTCTCTGCATCCTCTCATTCCACCACTGCCCAAATCCCCCCCCCCCCCCTCCCCCATTGTAGTGTTCGACTTTTAGTAGAACAATTCTTGAGGTCTCTTTGGAACGGAAGTACTCGGGTCACCGCACGCAGACTCGCATGTATGCAAACCGGCGCCGCTCGTCTTTGGAAGTACTCAGATACTCGAGCCCTTTCATGGTCCGAGACCCAAAGACAAGCTGACGGGTAATTTGAATGGGGTATGACGGTGGAACTAGGAAGGTGCAGAGAGGACTGGGAAGGTTCCAAAGGTTCCAGAGCCTTTCTTTCTCTTAGGTATCTAACTTCTTTCAGGGAGGGGAGGCTCCTAGTGGCTTCCGGCAGTCACGTGACCTGATGCCGGTCAGGTGACACACAGGCTTACATGCATGGGGGAAGCCAGAAAGCCACTAGGAGCCCACTAGCCACTGCAGGAAGGCTGCTACATGTCGCTGGAAGCTCAGTAAGTAAGTTTTTTTGGGGGGAGGGGGGAGTTTTTGTGCTTTTTGGGCTGGTTACACTCAAGCAACCGGCAAGCACATGTGTCCAGCATCAGGTGATCCCCGCTGGTGCCCGATACCAGGGACTCTGCTGTACACACATTACATAGGCGAAGGATCGTCAGTCGAAGCTGGCTGTTATTAGTGAGTGTATGTACCTCAACCGTGGCACGGCTCACGTCTATAAAAAATTGATTCACAAAACATTAAAGAATGTATCATCTTTACTGTCACATAAGCAGAACTATAATCTCTAAATTAGGCTTTCTGTCTGGGAAAAACTGGAAGTTTTCAGAAAGGCGAATTTTCTCTTATCAGCACTGCTGAAAGCTCAGATGCAGACATCAGCACAACGGCACATCACAAAGCCATTTTGCACGCTGCTTGGCCTCATTCTGACGCTTAAATTATACTTCTAAAAAAGAAAAGGCCGGTCTGTGCTAGCTGATGGAATGTGGCTTCTCTACCACTGTCATGAGACAACAGGCTCACTTATTTAAAACTACGCCCTCTAATGGCTGGAGTGAAGCACATGCACACAAAGCATCTTCCAGTGCATACATTTGAAAACGCTGCGTGCTAATTTAGTCTCAGCATTAAAGGAAAAAAACAGCAACAAAAATTTACAATTTAGGCCTCTTGCATACTACATGCTATTCTGATTATTTTACACGATCCAATTTTTGAAAATTGTATCATTCAGTACTTTTTTAATCGGATTATATAAAAAAACATCGGAATTGCATGTAGTGTGCAAGAGGCTTTAATTGGAGTAGTAGAATGTCGGAAAATTTACCAATATTCTACAACCTTATTAATAAAGTGAAATACCTCCCCCTCTCTCACACAGAACTCTCCCCCCGGGGCAACTGATAACACCCCTGCAACTAATAACCTTCCCACCCCTCCAGGCAACTAATAACTTCCCCTTAAATAATAACCCTCTCCCCGGGCTACTAATAACCCTCCCCCCGGGCAACTAATAAGCCACGCCTGGCAACTAATAACCTTGCCCAGGCAAACTAAGAACCCTCCCCCCAGGCAACCAGTAACGCTCAGGGGGGCGGAGGGGCAGCGACTAATAACCCCCCCCCCACACACACACACACATACACAACTAATAACCCTCCCCCCACACAACTAATAACCCTCCCCGGCAACTAATAACCCTCCCCCAGGCATCTAATAACCCTGCCCCCCCAGACAACTAATAACCTCCCTCCAAGGCAACTAGTAACCTCCCCCCGGGCAACTAATAACCCTCCCCCGGCAACTAATAACCCATCCCCAGGGGCGTAGCAATAGGGGTTGCAGAGGTTGCAACCGCATCGGGGCCCTTGAGCCAGAGGGGCCCTGAGGGGCCCTCCCTCAACTGCAGTATTAGCTCTCTATTGGTCCTGTGTTCATATTAATGACTTCTATAGATACTTTGAATAGTGGTTATTAATAACAAACTGTTCCCCATCCCCTTCTTGCACCTCTGACACTGTAGTTGCCATTGGCGCGCCGTATCAATTGTTATGTATAGAGTGCTTGGGGGGGCCCATTGTAAAACTTGCATCGGGGCCCACAGCTCCTTAACTACGCCACTGCCCGTCCCATTCCAACAACTAATACACCCCCCCGCACCAAATAATGGCCGCAGTTACCATAGCGGGTGGCCACGGCGCTTACTATTTAGCAGCCGCCCATTTTTGGCCACACTATCATTAACTGCTCTGTCTTCCAGTAATCATAGGTGTCGATCGTACAGTAAGAACGGCTCTTACCAGTAAATGAGACTTTTACAAGCCAGCTAGTTATCGTGGAGGAGGTATGTCATCATTTCCCTTCCTGTTTAATGCATGCACCTCTACATCAATGAAACTATTAAAATATTAATCCATACTCTGATCATTTCCCATCTGGGCTATTGTCATTCTAAACTAACTGGCTTAGCACTCTCCTGGTTGGCAGCTCTTCAGTCAGTCGTGAATGGGCAGCTGCCAGAGTATCTTCCCCACCAATCGCTCTAATAATATCTCCTCTCCATAAGTCAGTCTCAGGCTCAGCATGGGCTTCCCACCGCTTCAAGGATTAAAGCAGGCTCCCGGCCAAACGTAAAAAGCAAAACCACTAGAATTCAGTTATGAATCATTAGAAGATAAGTGGGTTTGTGAGATAAATATGTTAAATCAATTTCGAATTGTCGCTTGATCAATAACAATGTGGTCACATATTAGTGATTCTGACACCTGTAAACATCTGAGGGAATGATGACTGCCACTTTTTTTTTTTCAAATACAGCCCGATTAACAGCAGAATGCCACATACACATGCACTGCAGCTGCTCCCTGCTGTGTTTGTAGAGGTTAAGCCGCATACTGATGTAAGTAATAAAAATAAAATAATCTATGGGGACCTTAAAGGGAACCAGAGAGGAACGGGGGGGTGGAAAAAGAAAAAGATTTTATACATACCTGGGGCTTCTTCCAGCCCCATAAGCCTGAATCGCTCCCACGCCGCCGTCCTCAGCTTCCTGGATCCGCCGGTACCGGGCCCGTCACTTCCGGCGGACGCGGCCAATTGTCCGCATCACAGGGGCTCCCTCCATACATGTACGCATGCGGCTGCGCAGTTAGCGGCCACATGCGTATCAGTATGGGGAGAGAACCCGGTGATGCGGAGAATTGGCCGCGTCCGCCGGCCGACTTGCCGACTCGCGGCAATGACGGGACCCGGTGGCGGCGGTTCCAGGCAGAGGAGGACTGCGGCGTGGGAGCGATCCGTGCGTATGGGGCTGGAGGAAGCCCCAGGTATGTATATTGCATCCTCTCTGGTTCCCTTTAAAAGCCTCAAAACTGGAAGAAAAAAAAAGTAATTGTGATTAGTTCCTATAGGAGGGGTAACTCTGCAGCCACTATGACAATCAAATAATAAATGCAGCAGTCAATACCCTATACAGGAATCATTATGCCACATATATAAAATACAGGTAACATTATGCCACATATAGGGAAATTGCAGGAAACATTATCCCACATATAGGAAATGCAGGAAACATGATTGCACAAATAGGAAATGCAGGAAACATGACACCACATATAGGAAATGCAGGAAACATTACACCACATATAGGAAATGCAAGAAACATTACACCACATATAGGAAATGCAGGAAACATGATTGCACATATAGGAAATGCAGGAAATATGACACCACATATAGGAAAGGCAGGAAACATTACACCACATATAGGAAATGCAGGAAACATTACACCACATATAGGAAATGCAGGAAACATTAAGTCACATAAAGAAATGAAGGAAATATTACACCATATACATATAATGCAAGAAACATTATGCCACATATAGAAAATGCAGCATTACCTCACATACAAAATGCAGCAAACATGCAATGGGGGAGGAGTTGTTGCGGCAAGAGAAAAGGCCCGGTTCCTTGCGGGCTTTTGAAAGTGGTGCCAGCTCCATGGCAGTGGATACTGGTACTAGGTGAGCTGGGATGGGGAGGAGTTGCCGGGGCGCGAGAGGAGGCACTGAGCAGTCTGCAGAGAGCAGCGCCGGCACCATGGTAACAGACACTGGTGCCGTGTGAGAGGGCACTGTGATGGGCACTCTGTGCCCTGACATTGGGGAACAGTGGGCGGATCGCGGATCCCGCTCCCTAACAAAGTTCCTGGGAGGGGGAACTCTGCAGGTCAGGGCTCTGAAGTTCTGCTATAGGAAGGGTAAGGCTCAGTTCCTACTTACGATGGTCCATTTGGTTCAGAGCGGAGTGGACCAGTTCAGTGTACGCTCTGTTTTCTTGTCGCATCTGGGGGCCGGACTTTGCATTGCGTTTACTGCAATGCAGCAAACAGATCCGTTAAAAATAGTGGAAGCACAGGCTATTTACAGCATTAGATCTGTTTGTATATCTATCACTGCGCTGCAGAAAACGGACCAAGGGGTACATCTTCTTTACAAGTGGGAACCCAGCCTGAGACATTAGGCTGTGTCTATAATAGGGATAATCTAATCCACTTGTCAGAGAGAACTGAGAATAATTTGTATCTTATCGACAATCCCAAGTCCTCATTACTGTCCATTGCTGGGCAAATTATAGGGTGGTGGGATAGTGCTTGTGGTGGTGGTGGTGGGGGGTTCCAGCAGACATAGAAACATGGGGTTTCCCTGGCGAGGTTTGCACTGACATTGAATGTGGATTTTTGATCAAAGGCACATTTAGAGCATGCCAATTGCAGCACCTTTGGGCTATCTTACTGGTGTCCCATGGTAAAACTTATTGTATGGGTGGAAAGTACGGCAATTGCAATATGGCATCTTGGTTCATGACAGCATAATGCCAATTTCAATCCAGCCTTAAAGGACACCTGAAGAGAGAGGGATATGGAGACAGAGGCGGTCTCTTACCCTTGTATAAAGCAATGTGAACTGCGGGCTTCAGGTGCAATTAGAGGGGAGGGGGGACATTGGTCAAATATACACAGCATGTGCAGAGCAGAGGCAGGGTCCATAGAAAAAACGGTCTGCTCTATCACCATTGTTCTAATGACTGCATGTCCACAGATATGGTATTAGACACAGGTGGAAAAGGGGTGGAAAGTACAGCAATGACAATATGGCATCCTGGTTCCTGACAGCATAATGCCAATATCAATCCAGCCTTAAAGGACACCTAAAATGAGAGGGGTAGGAAATGGAGGCTGCCATATTTATTTCCTTTTAAACAATGCCCATTGCCTGGCTGTCCTGCTGATCCTCTGCCTCCAATATTATTAGCCATAGACCCTGAACAAGCATGCAAATGAGATGTTTCCACCTCAAGTCTGACTGGATTAGCTGCATGCTTGTTTCAAGTGTGTGATTCAGACACTATCAAAGTCAAAGAAGAGATCAACAGGGCTGCCAGACAACTGGTATTGTTAAAAAAGGAAATACATATGGCAGCCTCCATATCACTTTCACGTCAAGTTCCCTTTAAAGAGACTCTATAACAAAATTTTCAGCCTTATTTCTTCTATCCGATAAGTTCCTATGCCTGTTCTAATGTGCTCTGTCTTACTGCAACCTTTCCTAGTTGCACAGTGGCTGTATTGTCTCCGTTATATAATCTAATCTTTCTTCTGTGGGCTCTGTCGGGCTCAGGCACTCAGGCTGGAATGTGCAGCTCTGCTTGTGATAGGATAGAAGCTATACACACCCTCTCCACGCCCCCTGCAGGCTCTGTATGAGTCACAGACTGAGCTCCTCTCAGCCTATCACATGCTGGTTAGCAGCCATGTCTTTTGTTTGTAAAACACTACCTAAAGCTGGCAATTACAACAAGCCAGGATTGCAGCAGGGAGTAGCAGAAACAGCACAGAGGGGCCCAGGAGAACATAATGAATAGAATGGTATGTTTTTTATTGTAAGAATTCTAGAGTACAGATTCTCTTTAACAGATGGTATTTGCAAAAAAAAAAAAAAAATGAATGAGGAAAAGAATCACCCACCATATAGCAACGAGATTCCCTGGATATCATATGTAATGCTGATGGATACCTTATAATATATCAGCAATCATAAATCGGGCTGCGTTAATATGGCTGGCTTGGTTAATTGACTATCTTTCTGTCGGCTGTTTAATTTGATGGCGTTTGGCCGCCTCAATCTGGAGCGATATTTACAGGCTGGAGTAATTTATACACAGTGTCGGCTGGATAATATCTCACACATATGCTAATGTTAGTCTGCTGTGATTTATGTTGTTGGAATTGTAAATCAGCGATATATGGCAGGATGGGAGATGCTGATTTAGAATCTTGAGAAGCACAATGAAAACAAGGGAAGTGTATTGCCAGGTGGCGGTGATTAAAGAGGCACTCTAGCCTCGGAGGAGAAGGAAGCCCTGATCTACGTCAAATCAACTCACTGCGTTTCTGTAAAATATTCTGCTTGCGTTGCGGGAATGCCTGATGGTGGGCCCAGGATTCTACATTTTCTCTGTCACATTTCCTGTGTGAGCCACTTATTTACACATCTGACTATTCATACATAAATTATGTAGTAAGGTTACTCATTCGGAGCTTACGGAATCAACATTTCGGCATTTACGATTGGAAATCAGAAAATGTTGAAATACCGCATTACCGCAACTCGGTACTTTTAGCCCAATAACAGAACTCGGAACCATTGGACCAGGGCTGTGGAGTCGGTACAAAAATCTTCCGACTCCGACTCCTCAGTTTATGAAACCACCGATTCCGACTCCAGGTACCCAAAATGGTTCCGACTCCTCGACTCCGACTCCTTAGTCTAATACTTACCAGGGCTGTGGATTTTGTACAAAAAATCATCCGACTCCTGACTCCGCCTCCTCAGTTTATAAAATCACCAACTCCGACGACCCAAAATTGCTCCGACTCAGACTCCTTGACTCTGACTCCAACTCCGACTCCACAGCCCTGCATTGGACCCAGGCCTGGATTTATCTCACAGGAGCCTATAGGCACAGGTGTCCTGGCACCTACACTTTGCCCTCCATGAACCTACAACCCCCCTAACAAACTGCACCACAAGTGTGCTAGCTGTCCAAGCAGTCACTTGTCCTTTCAAAGGGACTATTCCCTTCTCAGTCATAGGTAGCTACAAGTGCCCCTTAGTATTAGGCAGCCAGCACTATCCTTAGTATTAAGTAGCTAGAGGTGCCCCTTAGTATTAGGTAGCTAGAGGAACCTCAGTATTAAGTAGCTAGAGGTGCCCCTGACTGAAGGGAGATCTAGTCAGTGGAATGCCGAGAGCTGGTTTGAGTAACCTCTGATTTACATTACTCGAGACTCTGCATAGGCAAGCAGGCAGAGAGGCACTCAGGAACAGGAGTGAGCTGCCTTTCCATCATCAGGCGCCTTTAGGCACGTGCCTCCAGTGCCTTATGGTAAATCCAGCCCTGTTTGTACCAATCAGAAAATGCAGAGTCAACTAGGAAGTATTTGGGCTATCGGAGAATGCAAAAATGGCCAGAAAAAGACTCCTTGACAATCGAAAATGGAAATCATAAAATCGGATTTCCATGGAAATACCACACAACCACAACTCTGTAATTGTAGCTCAATTACAAAACTTGTAAGCATTGGACCAATAAGAGAATGCAGAGTCAACTTGGAGTCAATATTGACGTAAATCAGAATTTCCACAAATCTGAAATTGACTAGATATTGTTTTGGTTGCTCAACAAACAAAATGTTTCATAAATGAATATTGTATATGAGAAAGCAATTTTATCCATTCGTTATTTCCAGTGGATATTTTCCACAAATAATACACGCTCTTAAAATCTTGCCGTTGCTTGTGTTTCAACCTGACTAGTTTCACCTGCTAGCTGTCATCGATAGTGATCTGCAAATTAGGATTACGCAAAATTACGTGTCATTTTTTGCAATTACACATACACGTAATTACAAAGTCATAGTTCAATTGACTGTGTAATCATTCGTAATTTTACAAGAATTTACGTGTAATTTAGTGCCGTTTGGTAGTGAATAGCAAAGCCACCATACATGCTATTGCTACCAAAATTGCTACATATGTTAAGAAGACTAGTGGGTAAAAATCATAAAAATAATTCTTCAAAAAGACCTTGTAGTTTTTGAGAAAAGGGGTTTTGAAAATGCAAATAAAAATGTTTTTTATACCTAGAAAAATGACAGTTTAAAATTTTTTTTTTTTTTTGCATTTTTAAAATTTATTTTCTCAAAAACTACTACTTTTTGAACAATTCTTTTTGTAACTTGTACCTACTATACTTCTTAACATATGTTAATAGCTTTGCTATTCACCGCCAAAGTTGGCACAATTCACCGCCAAAGTCGGCACAATATTACCCGTAAATGATGTGTAAATTCATGCTTAATTATGAATGGGAACAATTAACTACGAAATTGCTTACACTATTCCCCTGAAATTTCACATTACAATGCGTAATTGTGTATTATGACGCGTAATTACGCATGTGCGTAATTTCTGCTCATCACTAGTCATCGGGGGTTCATGAGCAGTCAGGTCAGTTTTACATAGATAGATATGTTGTTACCAAATATTAATTTCCATCTTTATTAGCTCAGCGGATGAGTTCTGGGATCTCCACATCCAGCCCCTTCCTCTAATTACCATATTACCCATAGTCCTCTTTCTGGCCGGAGACTGGTTTCCCATTGATTGTGATAGGTCACGTGGCAGCATCTCGTGACTTGCTGTGCGCTGTCATGAGATCCAAACTTTTCTGAACTCCTGCAAATTGCATCGCAACTAGTGTTCCAATAGAAACTGGGTCAGTCCAGATTGGCAGCAATTGCATTTGGTTAATCCACCACAGAATTTGTAGGCACTTTATTAATCAATGATAATAATAATAATAATCCAACGTTAATCTGCATAAAAATAACAACCAATATACTTTAAAAAATTGCAATTCGTCCATCTCTACAGGTGAAACTCAAAAACGTAGAATATAGTGCAAAATTTCATTCATTTCAGTAATTCAACTTAAAAGGTGAAACCAACATATGAAATACACTCATTACATGGAAAACGAGATATTTCAAGTCTTTATTTATTGTAATTTTGATGATTATGGCTTACAGCTTATGAGAACCCCAACATTAAAATCATAGACCATTAAAATGTTGTGAAAAGGTTCAATATTCTAGGCTCAAAGTCAGCTTAAATAACTAATTAATCCAAAACACCTGCAAAGTGTTCCTATTTCATATATTAGTTTCACCTTTAAAGTTAAAACTGAAATAAAGAACTTTTGCACGATATTCTAATTTTTCAAGTTTCACCTGTATCTCCTGCATAGCCTCACGGTCCCTATATTGTGAAATAGAAAAAGTTTTGCGAAGAGTTCAATAACAACTCATTATTCTTAATTTTCACCTTCTTGCCGGCACAGATGCACCACTGAGGGTAAACTTGGCATCCGTTTTTTTTAAAACACAAAACAAACAACAACGTGTGTTTTGTACATAACAAATAACATTACAGCCCTGTGCTGCAAGAGTATGCAAAGGCGCTGGCGGCAAAGTCAGCCAGAGGCCTGGAATGCTCGGCCTCCTGCCATCCTATCACAAGGGCATGCAAGAATTCTGAATCTTTTTCCTACAGGAAGACAGAAGAGTCCTTTCCTGCAGTTTATCAGCAAACTATAACCTCTGCAAAAAATGAAAAAATCTTGATTTAGAAGGAGAGTTGCCGAAAGACGTCACAGATGGATTTCATTTTCATCCTCCAGCTATTGGGCTGACATTTTTATTGGTTCTACATCACCTTAAAGCAGAGGTAGTCAACTTGCAAAACATAGGAGGCTGGTGTCTATGGGGCCCTTCCTGTCCACCCCTGTATCACTTAAGTATGGGGTGCCCCAGGGCTCAATCCTCTCTCCCCTGCTTTTCACGATTTACATGTTACCGCTTGGAAAACTAATCCAAAAACATGGCCTGACATACCACTGCTATGCAGACGACACCCAACTAAATCTTTCCTTCAAGCCTGGTGTGACAGACACAACTCTAACTATAAACGCCTGCTTACGTGAACTACAGCAATGGATGAATGACAACTGGCTGAAACTAAATGCAGACAAAACTGAAGTCCTTCTGATTGGAGGGCAGAGCATGATAACAAAACAACTTAACTTGCAGTCTTCACCACTGGGAATAGGAGGCACGGATCTACGCAGCTCCGATCATGTGCGTAGCCTGGGAGTTCTAATTGATGGGGATTTAAACTTCAGAATTCAAATCTCTGCTGTGGGGAAATCATCCTATTTTCACCTGAAGAACATTGCAAAAATCAAGCACCTCAGCCCCCCAGAAGATCTGCCAACCTTAGTCCATGCCTTCATCACATCCCGACTGGACTACTGTAATGCTCTCTACACTGGCCTTCCAAAAAAGGTCTTGTACCGCCTACAGCTGATACAGAATACTGCTGCCAGACTGCTAACCAACCAACCCCGTCACTGCCACATAACGCCAGTCCTGCACTCCCTTCACTGGCTACCTATAGAATGGAGGGTCCTATTCAAGATCGGCCTACTGACATTTAAATCCCTGAATAATCTAGACCCTGGATACATGAAAGATATGTTGCAGCTACGTAGCAAACCCCGCATTCTCAGATCCACAGGTTCTATTAATCTAGTCATACCCAGAGTCCACTTAAAAACTTTTGGTCCCAGAGCCTTCTGTCATGCTGCCCCTACGTTTTGGAACCCCTTACCTCAACAAATCAGGACAGCTCCATCCCTGGACGTGTTTAAATCCAGACTGAAAACCCACCCGTTCAGTTTGGCATTTGCAGAAATATAACTTTTGTTGTGTGAATACTTCATCCTACTACCAATTACTGAATCTGAGAGAGCCTAAGCGCTTTGAGTCCTATGGGGGAAAAGCGCTATAGAAATGTTATTGTATTGTATTATTGTATTGGTAGCCAAAGAGTCGCACGTTATAATTTGTGTTGACCTACACTAGTTACTCCATTGTAACCCACCCATGGTTGAGACAACAAATCACTAGATCTAGCAATTTCCATCAGACAACGATCTCATGTCTATATGTTGTTATCCTGTTGGGAAACAGTGTCTGGCTATTGGCTCCACTTGCCAGATCCGTAACAGGATGTAGCTATATGGGTAATATTATATGGATATAATATTATTAGATGGGTAATCCGGGGCTCCGGTGATCCGGACCCCAAATTACTCCTCCCTCCAAGTTGCGATGACTCAAAGCAGGGGATAGCATTTTATGCCGTTGGAAATTTGAGTGGCAGCAGGGTGAGCTGTAATTCGGCTCCCACTGTGCCCAGCTCACCGGCGGTGCACATATACGTACACCTGGAGGTACAGGGGGACAGTAAAGGCCCAGAGAGGGAAAGTAGAGAAACTGGCGGCACAGAAGAGGCCACAGTGGGGACAGAGGAACAGTAAAGGCCCAGAGAGGGACAATAGAGATACTGGCAGCACAGAAGAGGACACAGTGGGGTAGTGGGGACACTGGACGCACAAGGGGACAGTAAAGGCCCAGAGAGGGACAGTAGAGAAACTGGCGGCACAGAAGAGGACGACACAGTGGGGTAGTGGGGACACTGGAGGTACAGGGGAACAGTAAAGGCCCAGAGAGGGACAATAGAGATACTGGCAGCACAGAAGAAGACACAGTGGGGTAGTGGGGACACTGGAGGCACAAGGGGACAGTAAAGGCCCAGAGAGGGACAGTAGAGAAACTGGCGGCACAGAAGAGGACGACACAGTGGGGTAGTGGGGACACTGGAGGTACAGGGGAACAGTAAAGGCCCAGAGAGGGAAAGTAGAGAAACTGGCGGCACAGAAGAGGCCACAGTGGGGACAGAGGAACAGTAAAGGCCCAGAGAGGGACAATAGAGATACTGGCAGCACAGAAGAAGACACAGTGGGGTAGTGGGGACACTGGACGCACAAGGGGACAGTAAAGGCCCAGAGAGGGACAATAGAGATACTGGCAGCACAGAAGAAGACACAGTGGGGTAGTGGGGACACTGGACGCACAAGGGGACAGTAAAGGCCCAGAAAGGGACAGTAGAGAAACTGGCGGCACAGAAGAGGACGACACAGTGGGGTAGTGGGGACACTGGAGGTAAAGGGGGACAGTAAAGGCCCAGAGAGGGACAGTAGAGAAACTGGCGGCACAGAAGAGGACGACACAGTGGGGTAGTGGGGACACTGGAGGCACAGGGGACAGTAAAGGCCCAGAGAGGGACAATAGAGATACTGGCAGCACAGAAGAAGACACAGTGGGGTAGTGGGGCCACTGGAGGCACAGGGGACAGTAAAGGCCCAGAGAGGGACAGTAGAGAAACTGGTGGTACAGAAGAGGACGACACAGTGGGGTAGTGGGGACACTGGAGGCACAGGAGACAGTAAAGGTCCAGAGAGGGAAAGTAGAGAAACTGGTGGTACAGAAGAGGACACAGTGGGGTAGTGGGGCCACTGGAGGCACAGGGGGAGACAGTGTTCAAACTTACAAACAAATTAAGGTTAAGAACAAACCTAGTCCCTATCTTGTTCGTTAACCGGGAACTACCTGTATATCATGATGCAATCTGATATTTGTTAGACGGTACATGGTAAGTTAACGGTATATAGGAAGGGTGACTGTAACTGAAGCAGGTAATTTTGGAGCCCACTAGAGGCAGAACTTTGAATGCCGCCATAGGAGCCTCATATCGGCATTTAGGGGTAAATAGAGGGCGCTGATATATGATGACGCCCAAGAAATTTAGTTTTTTTAATTCTTGCGGCAGGGTTGGTGGCGGGGGGATTAAGATTGTGTGTGTGTGTCGGGAGGGTAAGGCGGCTTTTAGGGTATGTGTGTGTGTGGGTGGGGGGGTGAGGGTAAGCCATCAGTGGGGGATGGCTAGAGTTAGGTGTCAGGTATGGAGTTTGTGTGGGGGACGGCTTAGTGTTAAGCACCGGTGGTATGTCTGTGTGTGTGTGTGTGGGGGGGGGGGGGTTTAGAGATTAGGCAGGACGTTTGTGCATAGGGTTAGGTGTCGGGGGGAGGGTTCTGTTGTTTTCACCATAGTGAAATATGGGTATTAAATACTGATATTTTAGTATCGGGATTACTGAGAGCCTAAATTTCCATGCGCCTCTTTTATGATAGACGCGACTGCAGCCCTCTCTAACAGGAATGTAGGGAAAGGTGTCGGAACAAATAAGAGAAGAAAACTCTTCATCCTATTACTAAACCGAAGATTTAAAATTTACCAAAATTTCAATATGGCGCTTTTCAGTTCAAAATTCCCTTCTCTAATTTCAGCAGCAAGTCTGTAACCTTAAGCCATTAGCAGAGTTATCTCGTTTCAGAATGCTAATCGGTTATCTAGTAGTTATCTGCCCTCAGTTGTCGGAACCGGTTGTGCAGTGATTTCTTGGAATGCTTTGATCTCTCTCTACTAGCAGAAAATATTGAAACTGAAAGTAGAAGTGCTCTGTTACTGTCTCACACTGCCCACTAGTGACAAGTGGCCATAAATACACATTACAGCAGCACTAATTAGTAGCAAGGGATTGTAACAAAGAAGAAACAAAAAAAGTACTAAAATAAATTGCCCTGGAGAACTTGCAAGCCTCTAAACAAATTGGCTGCTAGAGGGTTAAGCCATAAGTAGAGCTATAAAAAAAGAAAGCAGCTTCAGATCTGTTTGCCGTCCTTCCAGAGCGTGACTCCTCGCCAGTGCTGGGATCTGCTTCCTCCTTCAAAATGGTAATGCATTGTCAGGCTGAGATAAACATTCATTGCAGACTTGTCACTCCAATGCCCTTCACTCCGGCTCATGCAGACCATGTGACCAGAATATCACTCAGCCAGCTTCACACTCTCGCTCTGCTGTAACCCACTTTCTCTGGCAGCAGACGCCTGTTGTTCATAAACCTTGCAGAAAGACAAATGTCGGAGTGTTGTACTGACTGAGAGGCGGTGACGGTGAGTGCTGCTGAGCTCGGGGCCGGGAAGACGGATGGGCCGAGGCCTGATGCCTAACAAGTTCATATTTCTGTAGGCTGTCATTTGTACGTGTGATCTGTGTGTGCGCGCATTTGCATTGTGTGTGTGCCTGCTACTGAGGGCATGAGGATATAGAATGATGCTGTGCAGGAGAGGGATGGAGGGAGATAGAGGCCATTGAGGCAAAGGGGGTGTGTAAATGCCCCATGGCCCTGACCTCTCCAGGGGCCTCCATGCTGCCATAGCCATTTCCCAGGTGGCATGCATCCCTCTGACTGCTCCCCCCCATTTAAAGTCAGCTCCTTGGGCTAGAAGCCTGCATCGGATTGGGTACCCGCAGGTGCCCATGGGTTACCCAAAATGCGGGTCGGGTTCAGGTACACATTTTGATATTAATCGGGTTGTAGGGTGGGTGCGAGAAGCAGGTCTGTGGATGCGGGTACCAGATTCACCAGTAAGCAGGTTGCAGATCGCAGTGGTGGGCCAAAATTTCGCATGTGCGAAATTTGCAATTACGCATCATAATGGTAATGCAAAATTTCAGAGAAAATCGTAATTAATTTTGTATGTAAAAGTAGTATTTCAAAATTTCCCGAAATTATGCATAATTTTGCACCAATTTTAGAGCTTAATAGCAAAGCCCCCATACATGCTATTGCTACCAAAATAGCTACATTTGTTAAGCAGAATAGTGGGCATAAGTTACAAAAATTACTTTTCAAAAAGAATTGTAGTTTTTGAGAAACTCGATTTTAAAAATGCAAAGAAAAATGTTTTTTAAACTGTAATTTTTCTTAGTTTAAAAACCATTTTTTACTTGCATTTTTAAAAATTGAGTTTCTCAAAAACTACAAGGTCTTTTTGCAAAATTATTTTTTTGACTTGTACCCAACATGCTCCTTTACATATGTAGCAATTCTGGTGTCAATAGCATGTATGGAGGCTTTGCTATTCACTGCTAAATTTGGCACTCGGCAAGAAATTACGCAAAATTTTGCGAAATTTCATGAAATGTTATGCAAAATTACGAATGACTACATGAAATCATGAAATTGCAAATCGTAATTACGTATAAGTGTAATTGCGAAAATTTAGGCAAAATTTAGCAAAATCGTAATTTGTTGATTACGATCATCATTAGCGGGTCAGGTACAGGTAGCAGGGCTGCAGGTGTGGGTCTGAAAAATTAGACCCGCGCAGGCCTCTACCTGGGGCCCCCACACTGCTGGTCCTCCCAAGTGGCCTTCCCTTGACTGCTCCCCATGGCCCCCACTGTTATAAATCACCTTTTGCTCCGGCACCAGCAACTCATCACCTTTAATACTGACCAGGAAAGAATTAACTGTGTCATCATCTGAACCATCTATGATTGGTTCAGATCCCTTGTGATGTCCTGATACACACCTACTCAATTAATATTCTATGATCCCCATGACCTAGTTGCAAGGAATTTGATATTGATTAAACATGGCTGTGTTTACTGTTCTTGTGGTGTACATGTTGAGGTCAGTGAGACCTGTGGCCTTGTCCATAGAACAGCTTCTTGGTATATCCTAGTTCTGCTAACAGGACTGTAGATTTTCTCTCTAAGAGAAAATTCCCTTAAAGGGCAAGTCTGCACCCCAAGCCTTTTTGACTAACTCAGTCCAAATCACTGAGGCCTACTTCAATTATAACACCCACATGTTCGGTAGTTCAGCTGATTTGTAATAACTCACCTGTCCCCGCAGTGGCTCTGTCCTGATCTCCATCTTCAGCCACACTGCCCACTTCCTCTCTATGCCAGCAGCATGTTGCTTACACATCACATGCACCGGATGGAGGGACGGAGTTTAGGGCGCCAGAAAGTTTGCACCTACCGGCTCCTGAGCTGTAAATATGGCTCTGGAGATGGGGGGGGGGGGGGGGGGGCAGTTTTCCATTCTGCTCACCACTGATTGACAACAAAAGTAGTGGAATCACAGTAAATCCCTCCTGTTGTCATCCCAACACAGGCATTGCTGCCATATTGATTATTGCAGTGGCAACAGGAAAACGTCACGGAGGACAGAGAAACAAATGTAGACCTGTCTTCATTCACAGCCCCACAGTCGGCCAAGATCCTAGTTTTCCTAGATCCACGTAGCCACTAAGTAGCAGAGGTATTCTTTTGTTTATAAGTTCCTTTATTTGTGGATGTCAAATAAATCACTTTTAAATTACCTGGTCAGGACGTCAGGATGATCGGGATCTGTAACACTAAATGCAGAATTATCTCAGAGCTTGTGGGTGGCGCCGCAGGCTGGGGCAGAAGGGGTTAAAGCACCTAGACCGCCGCTTCTCACCAAAGCCGCTCTCCATATTCACAGCATTTCTTTCTTGTAAACCGGAACTTCTGCTGTGAAGGTGGAGGTGGCAGGAAGATGGAGATCGGTGTGGAACGCATCAGCCAGAGGCGTACTCACCACGCCCCTCTCACATGATCTATGACAATTTCACATTCAGCTCATCCTTACTGCTTACTTCCTGCTCCAGTCTGTGCTTCGCCCCTTTGCAGCCTAAACAGTGGAGAAGATGCAATCCAGGCAGCTCCACCCACAGAGCCTCTAAACGTCTGGAACAACGGCCAAGTGGCAACTGGAACCTCTGCAACTCCCATTCCTACACCACTGATGCAATAAAGAGATACTTATCTAAGAATAGGAAAGCCTATGGATAACGCAGAAGCCTCCCATGTCCTCCTGGCCCCTACCATTGCCACAAGTAGACCCCCTGAACATTTCCAAAAATGTGATCACAACTGGTCTCTTCTTCATTCATAAGAAAGGCTGGATGGCACGTCTGCACAGTAAGCCGGAGTCACTTGTGCCTGAATGGCTCCATGCTATTGTGCAGGTGTGTCACAGTATGGCAGCACTTGTCCAATAAGAAGAGCACAGCTGTGAGCTTCCAGAGGTGTCAATTAAGCTACAGGAAGCCTCTGGAGGAGCATTGGGTTTTTGTCTTGGGTTCACTTTAAGTAGAGCATCAGCACAGAAGTCAGGCAACTGGCATTGTTACCTTATATACTTGTGTATAAGCCTAATTTTTCAGCACACAAAATGTGCTGAAAAGTGACCCCCTCGGCTTATAAGCAAGTCAGTGGAGCAGAACAGATGGTGGAGCAAATTTTGTTGCTGGCAGAGGAGCGTAAGAATAGTGCACTAGTGATCCTGCTCTTGCCAGCTGGCTTTCTACTGTGTCCGTGCCCCCATCCCCTGCAACATGGTGTGCAGCTTGTGGAGTGGAGCATGCAAGCAACGTGTCAGCAGTGCAATGATCAGGGATTCTTCCTGTGTGGCAATCGCTATGTCTAATCTATGATGCCATCTAGTGGCATCTTGAGACACAGCTGTATCATCCTTGGGGCACATTTGCCTATGGGGAGGAAGGGTGACTTGTACTGGGAATACATCTGGCTACTGTGGAGGGCACTATAGTGGGGAGGGGTCTTATACAGGAGTCAATCGCTTTTTACTGGTTTCTGAGAGAAAGTGGGTATCTCGGCTTATGTACGGGTTGGCTTATATGCGAGTATATATATATATATATATATATATATATATATATATTAATTACAGAATAAAGATGTCAGCCTTGGTTCCCTTTTATGTTTCAAGAGATTTTTCTCTTTTCCGTCTACAGATAAAACACAAGTGGTGATAAAAGGCCGAGGTGCTATAGAGGGGGCCTCGTACGTCAGCAGAGTAATGCTCAACCCCATTAGCACATCTGTGGCTACGTCTCGTCTCCACGTCTCTTCCTCGGGCACAACTGCCATCAACACCCGATAGCTGCAAAAGGAAGTTACAAATGTTCAGTCCTTGAGAAAACTTTGAATTCCCCGGAGCTTATACCATGACGGTGGCAGAGGGGCTGGAATTTGTCACCCAAAGGCCGAGGTTACAGGAGGAGAGGGAAGCATAGATTTTCTGTCACATTCCTCTACGAGCTACAATAATTCCTGAGCCAAAATGCCTCCATAGATATTCTAGGCAGCGTGTTTGATGAGATCCTTCTCAGGGAGCCTCAAGGCCTGTTGCATCTGTGCAGAAAAAAATCATCACATTTACTTTCGCTCCACAGCTGTGAAAAATGCGTCTTTCTTCTTGACCAGATCATTAGACCTTCGAGAGGCAGGCTTAACAAATTTCAGCTTCGGAAAATAAAATAATCCCTGGCCAGAGGGGAGGCTTCCTGCTGCAACCGTGAGATAGATTCGGCTGGACACTGAGGTGGTGAAGTAAGGAACACCCTTGCTGTGTGGTGGTACTGAGTTCTGTGTGCCTTCTGCATTAGGGTCTGAATTGGAGATGAAGGAATAGGAGTTGGAGAGGTTACATTTGTCACCTGGCCTTTGTTGCAGAGAACAGTGTAGAAGGGTGAGCAAAGCACCCTAGACAGAAAACACACTAACAATGGGTTCCCAAATGGTGCAGTACGCTATAAAGTAACTAAAAATGAAAATTAAAGGGGAACTTCAGCCTAAACAAACATACTGTCACTAAGTTAGAGTAGCTATGTTAATTAAAATAAATAGGTAATATAATCTCTTACCCACCCTGTTTTAAAAGAACAGGCATGAGACACGGTTCCAACAGTCCTGTGTCCTGATCACCCCTCCCAGCTGCATGCGAAAGGCTTCAAATCTCAAAAAAACAAACAAAAAAGCAACATCAGAAATCCCATCGTGCTTTGCACAGCATCAGGGGAAAAATGCCCGGGCAGTTTTCTTCTGTGCAGCTAAAAATGAGACTTGGGTAAAAAAAACAAAGTTCTGATGCTGTGAAACTGTTAAAGTAACACCAAGTCTTTTCAGTGCCGCTGAGTAGATTTTTAGTCTGGAGGTTCACTTTAAGCAAAATTAATAATTAAAACTACTGGAAGCAGGTGGAGATGCACAAACCCGACACTCGACATCGTGTTCGTCACACTCTTGAAAAACAAGGTGACCATGTGGTGACCAGACTTAATCCTCACAAGGAGGGAAACAAGCACAAAGGGGGTAAGAGGCGCCCAGGAGTGTATAAAAACAAAAAACAAATAAAAGAGAAAAGGGGTGGTGGCTTACTTCAATAATGACAAATTATATATATATGTGTGTGTGTGTATGTATATGAATTTTTATTTCACACAGGCAACGCGTTTCGTGAATCTCTGCCCACTTCCTCAGGCCAAATGAAGTGCCAAATGGTTTCAGAAGCCAAGTGCAGTGTGCCTCTCTCAGAGGGGTTCGGCATCTGTCTTTTGAAACGCTTTTAGCGGAGAACCACAAAAGGCATTGCCTGCACTCATTAACAATTAATTATATTTGTTCCAGAGATCCCAGCTTCAGATCTGCATCGACTACTGCCTCCAATCTTCAGTGGTGCTATTATGTATAGTGGTAATGGTAATGCAGTGTTCTCCCCAGAATTTTTTTTCCAGCCGGGTGGCATGAAAAAGTAGCCGGGTAAGGCGAGATGAGAGAATGCAGGGCTGGTGCTTCTGTGCGTAACTGCTTACAGCATAGGAGGAGGTGAGCTGATAACAGCCGGGTGCTGACCAAAACTAGCCGGGTGGAGCACCCAGCTAAAAGAGCCTGGGGAGAACACTGTAATGATTAGCAATAGGTGTACCGTTTCCCATTCCATCCTGAGGTAACACTCACTGCTTTTATGTTTGGAAAGCTCTGATGAAGTGGTTCTCTTTACCACAAATTCTCTTCCTTACCTCACCACCCACCACCACCTCTGACTGGACACCCAATACAATTCAAGGTTTTTATTGTTGCAGTGATTTACTGTTATATACTAGTACAGGGGTGTCAAACTCAATCCCGTAAAGGGCCAAAATCTAAAACACAGTCTAAGTCACAGGCCAAATTGTTTAGTTTAACATTTATTGAGCAATCTCAAACTAAGTGGTGTAACTATAGCGACCGTCCCCTTCTGCAGAGTAACGAAGTGGACGAGTTTGATACTTACCTACCTCAATGTGTCTCCTCTGATCTTCCTGACAGCCACACACTCTATGCTGCCTACTTCTGGCTCACAATGCTTGTCATGTGATCGAGAGAAAGAGGGAAGGAAGCACAGAGCATTTGATGTACAAAAAAGACAACGCATAGCTGAAGGAGGTAAGTATTACACTGCTCCACTGCACTACTCTACTATGTGGGGCAAGATTGAAAGGAGTGGAGGTGGGATGTGGGGGGGGTGGATCAGTCATCAGGGGGGTTTGGATCCCAAGAGGGTGCCTCATGCTAATTTTGTTGGGGGGTGTGGCCCCGTCGGTTATTGATGCACCCTGGCTCGCACTGACAATGTTTCAATCAGAAACGCAGTCACTGGTGGTGGTGGTTCTTTTAGGCCTAGTTTCCACTAGCCGCCGCATGTCATATAAGACACACGGCGGCACTTCCTCTTCTGCGAGTACGCAGCCGAATCCCAGAGGCTGTGCCATGCATTGCACGGCTATGGGATTCACTGCCACTCACACAAAAACTGACAGCAATGTCGGCCGAATTCCCCATGGCAGAGTTTCCCGCGCGATTTGCCAGCGGGGAAACTCTGCAGATTCGACTCGATTTCCATGCTAGTGGAAATGGGCCCTTACCCCTTACAATGATGGACATTTGAAGCCTTCGAAGGCCACATAAAATGGTAAGAAGGGCCACATTTACCCCACGGGCCATGTGTTTGACACCTGTGTACCAGTACAAAAGAATGGATATAAATGTGAATGGGGTTTGCTATTTGGACTAACCACTCCCTAATATATGTAATAAATACTTCTACTACTACTACTACTACTACTACACACTAATGACGATCGGAATGTGCTAATTTCACTTACGAGAAATCTCATGTAAAATTTTGCAATTACGATTTTACAAGTAATCACGATTTTGAAATTGAATACATTTTTGCGGAATCCATACATTTTTCATGTCATGCAAAAGTAAAAACAGGGCCGCTGTAAACAATTGCATAAAACATTAGCAGAAACCCAAACGGTTAGGGAAAATAGTGTAAACACCGTATAGTTTTTGTTTTGTTTTTTTAAATCCAAAGTAAAATTGTTGTTTAAAGGGACTTCGAGCATCTCTCATGGGCATGCCTTTAAGACTCCGACCAGTACTGCAAAGTACTTAAAGTGAACCTCCGGACTAAAAATCTACGCAACAGAACTGAAAAGGCTTGGTGTTTCTTTAACAGTTTCACAGCATCAGAACTTTGTTTTTCTTACCAAAGCATCATTTTAGCTGCGTTTTTAGCTAAGCTCCACCCATCAAAGAAAACTGCCCGGGCTTTTTATCCCTGATGCTGTGCAAAGCATGATGGGATTTCCGATGTTGTTATTCACGTTGCCTAGCAACTGGGAAGGGTAATCAGCACACAGGACAGTTGGAACTGTGTCTCATGCTCCCTGTCACCTCCTTTCAACCAAAAAGATGGCTGCCCTCATCAAAAAGATGGGTGCCCCCATGAAATCAAACATTTGCCTGTTCTTTTAAAACAGGGTGGGTAAGAGATTATATTACCCATCTATTTTAATTAACATAACTAATGTAAATTAATGACAGTATGTTTGTTTAGGCTGACGTTCCTCTTTAAAGATGCATACCTTTATGTGGCTTGTGCTCTCCTCTTTCATTTGATGCCTGAATCGCTGTTCTACACCAAATTGTTTTTGTTCGATTTCAATGTACATTTTGCGTTAACTTAAATTTTGTTATAACTTCCGGGTCATCCCTGTCTTCTCTGCTAGAGAAGTGCATCACTGAATGAAGCAGGAAGAGGAAGTGACACGCATGGCCATTGCAAGAGGCTCCTTCAGAGGGTTCATAGCACGACTTTGTTGGAAGTCGTCTGGCTTAAAAGGCATGCACATGAGAGGTGCTCTTAGGCACTTTAAAACCCTGACATAATATTGAATAAAAACATGTTTTCCTACTTTTTATATGCCATACGGTTATCATATTTGCATTTATGCATATGTATTATTATTCATTTAGATATTATAGGTTCCCAAAATTACAGTTTGATTTGTGAACTGACTTTGCATTTTATTAATAACTGGTTTTATTCATGTTGTTATTCAGTGTCGCTTCTGCACAGTCAGAGAATGTGTCACATTCCTCACTTGATACAATTAAGTAAACACAAGATAACATAATCTACAACTTTGGATGCGTCCAGATTTCTCTGCACTGAACTTTCACGCTCTGTAAAAATGGTGGTTGCATAGATAGAATATGCTGTAAATAATGCAAAGATGAAATACTGGGTTATGTTCCACTTTAAGCTCAGTAAAATTACATCTTGCTGTGTTACACTTTAAAATATACCAAGTTCCAAGATGAGGAGAGCCCCAAGGGTTTCAGGGGAGAGGAGTAGGCTTTGTCACCTCTCTCTTCCAGAATCAACCCCCCACCCCCCGGCCAACACACACACATCATAGACCTTGCAGACTGGTAGGTTGCAGGCTGGTATGCTGGTATAGCACAGGCTGCGAGGCCCCAAGCGGTTGAGGCACTGAAATCTAGCTGTACCAGCCTGCATGGGTGATAAGGGGATAAAGTGGCTTGGGGGGGAGGCTATGCTTTCTGTTTCCTTAAAGAGAACCCGAGGTGGGTTTCTGTAATCAATATTAGGACACAGAGGCACATTCTGTCACCAGCCTCAGGCTGGTTTCACACCAGGACGTTGCGTTTTAGGGGACGTTAAGGTCGCATAACGTGCCCCTAACGCAACGCCTGGTGCTCTCTGATGTGGACGTCAGAGTGAGGCGCGTTGTGCAGCTCACTCTGGCGTCCGTGATGCCATGATGCGTACTCTTGGACGCATGCGGCATCACGTGGTCCCGCCCGGCCAATCGCCGCACAGAGCGGCCGCTCAAGGAAGTAAACACTGCACGTCACTGAGTGCAGTGAATATTAATTAGCCATGTGCCTGGCCGCTCTCCGCTCCTCCCCAACATTACAGCGCATGTGCAAGCAGTCTAACGCGGCTCTGCTGCTTGTAAAGTACTGAATGCAGTATGTTGTGTTATGGCGCAGCGTTACAATGTAACGCAACGTGGGCACTGTGAACAGCCCATTGATTTTTCATTGCTGTGCGGTGGGCTGCGTTACAAGCTGCTCTAACGTGCGCCTGTAACGTCCCACTGTGAAAGCAGCCTCAGTGTCCTTACAGTGTGCCTCCATGCAGAATGTGCCTCTGTGTCATCATTAGCATCATCCTGACTGCTAAAAGTCATCGCCATGGTCCAAAATGTAATTCCATGAAATGTAAAAGGCAAATTTGAAAGTAAAATATACAAACAACTCTATAAAAAAATAACCCAATTCTCTGTGACGTCAAACCAAAAAAAATTGCCTGCTCATCCCTATTAAGTGCAAGGACTGCATGGATCATTTAAAAACAATGCATGCTTAAAAAGGCGTGGCTGTTTAGTGGAATTGGAGTTCCGCCATACTGTAGATCACTAGCAGCAATGTCTGAAAGTTACTGTTAGGAGTGTGTGGGGGTTAGCGATAGATATAGATACGTTTGATTTGGGGTAAGGCGTAGGTAAGGGTGATTTTGGGTTAGGCCTTGTTGGGGAGTCTTAGGGTTAGGAACCACCAGGGGAGATCAGTTTGGCATTGGCAGAGGGGGGTTCTGGGTAAGGGTAAGGTAAGGTTAGGTCGGCACTGGGCAAACTATGGGCCACGGGCCGGGTACGGCCCGCGTGAGCTGTTCTTTCAGCCTGCCAACTGAAGGCCTGATTCCTTTCTTTGCCTTCCCTCACTCCCTGCAGAGTCGCAAGCAGAAGGATACGGAGGGTTAAAACGTACCTACTTGCAGCTTCCTGCATCACAGCTCCATGACAACAAGGCGTCACATGACACGCCGTTAAGACATGCCAGCGTTTTACACGTTGCCTGCCAGCATGCAATATGCTGGTGTGTCTTACTAATCTTAAATCACTGTTATCTGCAAATTCAAGATGCATATTTTTTTATATGAATGCATCAATGAGATGCTAACAATGCTGGCTTGTATGCAAATGTTATGCAAATTGTATGCAGATTGTAATGTATCCCTAAGGGCCTGTTTCCACTACACGCAGATTCTGCATGCAGAAAACTGACTCCAATGAATGCCTATGGCCCTGTTTCCACTGAACGCGATTTTTCTGATGCAGATTTCCCGTAGACATTCATTGGAGTCAGTTTTCTGCATGCAGAATCTGCGTGTAGTGGAAACAGGCCCTTACTGGTGATTTAGCAGGCCTATTTCTAAACTGCAAATAGTTTGCATGCAAGCAAAAATGAATCTTAATGATCAGTACTAGCAATGACATATTCAATCCACAGGAAGAAGGGGCGCTACACATTGGTAGGAATACTGGTCTGGTGTATGCCCTAGTTGGGAGCCATCCCTACCATCTCAGTAGCGACTGACCCAGCCATGAAAGGAGGCTTTCCCAGTGAAAACATGCAGAGCTGCTGCAGTGACCTGAAAAACAGTAGTGATGAACGTAATCTGCTAAATACGATTATGTGAAATTTTGCATAACTTTTTGCAATTATGGCTATGCATAATTACGATTTGGATATTCAACTGATTTTGTGTAATCCTTTTGTAATTTTGTTTTGAATTTTGTTTTTGAAAACTTTTATCACCAATATTGTTAGATATATTAAAGCGGAATATAACCCTGCATTTCAACTTTGCTCTAAAACATTATTTACGGCATATTATATGCAACCAGCTTTTTTTTTTTACTAGACCAGCATTGGAAGGGTTACACACAGAGCTTTAAAGTTCCGTGGAGAGAACTGCTCCCTGCAGCCGAAGTTTAGATACATTTAAGCAAACAAAATGTAACACGTGAGGAATGTTACACACTCTTTGGCTGTCCTCCAGCTCCTGCACAGTCAGAGAGAGTGAGTCACATTCCACACTTGTTACGTTTTGTTTTGCTTAAATGTATCTATCTAAACTTCGGCTGAGAGGAGCAGTTCTCTCCAGAAACTTTAAAGCTCTGTGTATAACCCTTCCAATGCTGGTCTAGTAAAAAAAAAAAATGCTGGTTGCATATAATATGCTGTAAATAATGTTTTAGAGCAAAGTTGAAATGCAGGGTTATATTCCGCTTTAAAGCGGTATCGTCACCATTGAAATCAAATTTCAACAGCAACTGGTCTGAGTGTATTAAGTGATAAAGATGCTATTCCTGCATTCAAAACTTTTTCTGCTGTTATGATTTGGAGTTATCACATACTTAAGGAACGCTGGCCCTTTAGTAGTCGTGCCAAAGAATTGCATGCTGGGGGTTCTTTTTATCTATAATCTATTCCACCTCTTCCCTTTATTTCCCTGCCAGCTTCTTATCTGAAACCTTATCCCCTACTCACTTGTGTTTACAAGCAAGGCTGAGGCGACTCAGTGATTGGAGGAGACAAGAAAAAAAGTAAAGGGCAGAAATGACATCACGAGTTAGCCTTAACTGTGGGCAAAAGACATGGCCCCCACCAGGAACAGAATTCTCATCATTTACTATATAACATTCACTGAAATCAAACCGTGGACAGTATAATACATGTGTTATGTAAGTAGATCAAGTATTTATCTACTTATATATGTGTTTTTTTCCCTGGCATAGTATGGCTGATCCTACTGCTTTAAAGGGTTGAAACAAGACCAAAAAAATACAAAACCTTTTTCAAGAAGACCTTGTAGTTTTTGAGAAAAGTCGATTTTAAAAACGCAAAGGAATATTTTTTTTAAACTCAGAAAAATGACAGTTTAAAAATATTTTTTCCTTTGCATATTTAAAATCAATTTTGTCAAAAACTACAAGGTTTTTTAAAAAAAATGTTTTTTGTTTTGTCTGGTTTCCACCGTGCCCCAGACTAAAAATCTACTCAGCAGCACTGAAAAGGCTTGGTGCTTCTTCATTTTCACAGCATCATAACTTCGTTTTTCTTACCAGAGCCTCATTTTTAGCTGCACAGAAGCTAAGCTCCAAGAAATCTGCCCAGGTATTTTTCCCCTAATGCTCTGCAAAGCATGATGGGATTTCAGATATTGTTTTCCTTCTGCAGTTTTGGCGCATTATTTATTTATTTATTTTAATTTGAGATTTGAAGCCTAGCGTGCGCCCAGCCTGGAGGGGTGGTCAGCACACAGGACAGTTGGAACTGTGTCTCATGCTCCCTGTCACCTCCTTTCAACCAGTAAGATGGCTGCCCCCATAGAATCACAAACATTTGCCTGTTCTTTTAAAACAGGGTGCGTAAGAGATTATATTTCCTTTCTATTTTAATTAACATAACTAATGTAACTTAATGACAGTATGTTTGTTTAAAGTGTGACTGCCGGGCATAAAATCAAAAATCAATTCTTTATTTTTATCTGGTAAACAAGTAATAAGGATGCTAACCAGGCAATCCAAAAGTAAAAAATCACTATTACTTTTCTTGTTTATAAATGATCATTCCTCAGTTTACCTGACTCTTATTTGGTACGTTGCAGCATAAAGGAAGTTGCAGGGCATGCTGGGTTGTCCTTTTTTGCTTCTGTACATTAGTTTATTCTGAGGGGAAATAAAGAAGCAAAAAAAGGAAAACCCAGCATGCCCTGCAACTTCTTTTTGTGGCAACGTACCAAATAAGAGTCAGGTAAACTGGGGAATGATCATTTATAAACAAGAAAAGTAATAGTGATTTGAACTTTTGGATTGCCTGGTTAGCATCCTTATTACTTGTTTATCAGATAAAAATAAAGAATTGATTTTTGATTGTATGCCCGACAGTTACACTTTAAGCTGAAGTTCCCATTTAGAAATTTTGATGACGATATGGAGGCTTTGCTACTTACCGCCAAAGTCGGTGCAAAATTACGCGAAAATTATGCAAAATTGCGAAATTATGGTTCCTGATTAAGTTTACAAACAAAAATAATTATGATTTTACCCCAAATTTCAAATTACAATTTTGCATTGTAACTAAAAAAAAATTACAATTATGCGAAATTTGTGTTCATCCCTACAGAGTCATCCCAGGCAAGTCTTTATAATACAGTTGGTTGAAATACTTGCTGCATACAGATGATTTGGTGAGCATTGCGTTTCTCTGGGAATCGGCCAGTAAAAAAGTCCTGGGTTTTTTTTCCGTGCAGAATTTATTGATTGCCATATCTTCGCCGGCGCGCAGCACATGAATATTCGCAGATACTGCACTTACAAACAGCATCGCTAAGCTGTGGCTATTAAGGATTCCAACTCTTCCATACGAGCTGTAAGATTTTATAGATAACATCAAATGCACAGCACTTCTGATAGCGTGAAATGTAATAGTATTGACTGGGTGCTAAATTAATTCGACATTATGGGCCGTGTTTATGAACCCGATAAATGTCAGTCCTTCTGCTTCCCCGAATAGCTCCAGTGTAAGGGAAAAAAGACGAGCGATTTCCCATCTGGGAGGGACATCTGTCTTCCATCAGATGTAAGCGAGGGCCACTCCCCGACACTCTCCTCTTCATCAGTTTCTAATTGGTTTATTTGGCATCCAGGAGGCGCCAATTTAATGAAACATCAAAATTTATTAGCACCATGAAAAGCGTGCACAAGAGAACCGATGGCCACAACCCAGAGTGAGATTCCACACTTGATAAAAATTTGATGTAAACATGCATCAAGGGTGCACAATTATTTATTTGTTCATTTTTTTTTTTTTTTTAGTATTAACAGATCAATGCTATTACCTCAACATTTCTTAAAAAGTAACCGTAAGCAATAAGTGCTCTTTTTTTCCCTAGTCTAGAAATGGTAGCATGTTTCAGTACAGATAGCCCAGATATTTACATAATTAGTTGCACAAAGCAGGAACTCTTGTTGGCGGCTTTCCACACTTGCAGGAACAGAGTGACTGGAAGTAGCATGGACACTCGCAACCTCAATTAAGGCCACAATTAAGGTGATAGTTATTGGATGTTTAGAATCAAACTTAAAGGATACCCAAGGTGACATGTGACATGATGAGATAGACATGTGAAGGTACAGTGCCTAGCCCACAAATAGCTATGCTGTGTTCCTTCTTTTTCTTTTTCTGCCTGAAAGAGTTAAAATACAGGTATGTAAGTGGCAGTTCCTTTCTGAGTCAGGACTGGGTCAGATTACAGCGTGACCCTCACTTATAAAAAACTACAACTATAAAAAACTATGGGTTATGGGTGACTTAAACTTTCCAGGCATTGACTGGAGTATTGAGGCTACCCATTCTGGTAAAAGCAGCAGATTTCTGGCATCACTACAGGACAGTTACCTGACTCAAATGGTACTGGAACCAACTAGGGGGAATGCGTTACTGGGTTTGATCCTTTCATATAGACCAGATAATGTATCAAATGTGCAGGTTCAAGAACATTTGGGAAATAGTGATCACAACATAATAATGTTTGATCTGGTGACTGATAGGCCGCGGGACCACTAAAACTATGAATTTTAGAAAAGCAAAGTTTTGTCAACTCAGGCAGGGACTAAGTTTGGTGAACTGTAATAATGTGCAACAAGGGGAGATCAGTGAAGGGAAATGCCAAGCTTTTAAACTTACTCTCAATCAATATTGTAGTAGGTATATCCCATATGGAAACAACACGTCTAGGAATCAAAAAGCCCTCTATGGATGAATAGAAAGATTAGAGATAAAATGAAGAGGAAAAAGAATGCCTATAAGGTCCTAAAACGGGAAGGGACCGAGGCTGTATTAACCAATTAACCTTCCTGGACGTAAAAGTTACGTCCAGGAGGCCATGTGCGCTCCCGTGGCCGATCGTAAATAGAGATGGATGCAAACCGGAAAAAATGCACTTTTATTTCCAAATAAAATATTGTCGCCATACATTGTGATAGGGACATAATTTAAATGGTGCAATAACCGGGAAAAATAGACAAATACAATACGTGGGTTTTAATTATGGAAGCATGTATTATTTTAAAACTATAATGGCCGAAAATTGAGAAATAATGAATTTTTTCGTTTTTTTTTTCATTCTTCCTGTTAAAATGCATTTACAGTAAAGTGGCTCTTAGCAAAATGTACCCCCCAAAGAAAGCCTAATTGGTGGCGGAAAAAACAAGATATAGATCAGTTCATTGTGATAAGTAGTGATAAAGTTATAGGCTAATGAATGGGAGGTGAAAATTGCTCAGATGCATAAAGTGAAAACGACTGAATGCAAATGGTTAAGCAATTATAAGGAGTGCAATAAAAGTTGTAAAAAATAAATTAGGCTGGCAAAGACTGAAGCTGAAAATCAAATCGCTAGGGATATCAAATATCAAATCAAAACCCAAAGAAGAAGTTTTACAAGTACATCAACTCTAAAAAAAAGAAAGGTTGACTGACTGTACTGGACTCCTAAAAGATGAGGGTGGGAACTCGATGGTGGATGACCAAAGTAAGGCAGAGTTATTAAATGCTTTCTTTGCTTCTGTCTTTACAAGAGAAACATCACTGTTTCAAATTACAGATACAGAAGAGTCTCAATCTTCTAACTGTAATATTATAGTACTTAACACATATTATAATACTTAACACAGGAAAAAGTGAAGGCAAGACTAAATAAATTAAAAATAGACAAGGAACGTGGCCCGGAAGCATGCATCCTCGGGTCCTAAGGGAATTAAGTTCCGTTATAGATAAACTCCTTTATCTTATCATTTGTGACTCTCTTTCAACTGGCAGAGTCCCAGTGGATTGGCGTACAGCCCACATTTTCCCATTATTTAAGAAGGGCAACAAAACAGATCCAGGAAATTATAGACCTGTAAGCTTAACATCAGTTGTATGCAAACTATTTGAGGGGTTACTAAGAGATACTATACATGACGTCATAGTAGAAAATAATCTTTTTTCTCAGCATCAACATGGGTTTACTAAAGACAGGTCCTGTTTGACTAACATGCTCAACTTTTATGAGGTAGTGAACGCTAATGTGGATATTGGAAATGCTGTAGATGTGATATACTTGGACTTTGCAAAGGCCTTCGACACTGTTCCCCACAAAAGTCTGGTGCAAAAGTTGAGGATGCAAGGACTGGGGGAGAGTCTGTGTGCATGGATAGGGAACTGGCTAATGGACAGAAAACAAAGAGTTGTGGTCAATGGATCATACACAAAATGGGTGACTGTAAGCAGTGGGGTCCCACAGGGGTCAGTATTGGGTCCTGTGCTCTTCAAATTATTTATTAATGACCTTGTAGATGCAGTAGAAAGCAATGTTGCTATTTTTGCAGATGATACAAAATTGTCAAGAATCTCATCAACTCTCAGGAAGATAGTGTCATATTGCAACAGGATCTGGATAGGATGGCTATATGGGTACATAAATGGCAGATGACATTTAATGATGAAAAATGTAAAGTCATGCATTTTAATCATACCAATGGTCTAGCACAATACAAAATAAATGGGATACAGTCGGGGACATCAAACTTGGAGAAGGACTTAGGAGTACTCATCGACAACAAGTTAAATAATCGTACTCAATGCCAAGCCGCTGCAGCTAAAGCCAATACAATTTTGGGTTGCATTAAAAGGGAAATAAAATCTCGAGATGCTAGCATAATATTGCCCCTGTTTAACTCTCTAGTAATAGCACATCTGGAATATGGAATTCAGTTCTGGGCACCACATTACAAAAAAGATATTGCAGTTTTAGAGCAGGTGCAGAGACGAGCAACAAAATTGATACGTGGGATGGAAGGTCTCGCTTACCAAGAAAGGTTAGGTAAACTGGGTTTATTTAGTCTTGAGAAAAGACGCCTTAGAGGGAATCTAATTAACATGTATAAATACACAGAGGGCAATATAATAGCTTGGCGGATGAGCTTTTTGTCCCTAGGCCTTCTCAAAGGACTAGAGGACATGATCTGCGCATGGAGGAAAAATGTTTTAGCCATTTATTTAGGAAAGGGTTCGTTACAGTAAGAGTGATTAAGATGTGCAATGCATTGCCACAGGAAGTAGTTATGGCAAATTCTATACCTGCATTTAAAGGGGGCTTAGATGCTTTCCTTGCGTGTAAAAAGACATCCATGGCTACAATTACTAGGTAATGCCCAGTGGTGTTGATCCAGGGATTTTATCTGATTGCCATCTGGAGTCGGAAAGGAATTTTTTCACTTTTGGGGCTAATTGGACCATGCCTTGTAAGGGTTTTTCGCCTTCCTCTGGATCAACAGGGATATGTGAGGGAGCAGGCTGGTGTTGTACTTTGTTCTCTGGTTGAACTCAATGGATGTATGTCTTTTTTCAAACCAAAATAACTATGCAACTATGTAACTTTCCTAGCAAAAAATGGCTTCTGAGAGCAGGAAAAAAATAAAAAGGGTCAATAGTTCATAGGTATTAGCTCTGGCATACTTCAATGAATGTGTCATTGAACAAAAAACAATAAAACAGTAAGAAACTTAAAAATTAGATTCAAATATAAAATAAAAACTTTGGAATATCTTAAAAAGTCATTTTTGGAGGAGGATAGATGCAATTGTTTATTTAATTAGTTAATTTTCACCTGTCAGGTGTCATTTGAGTGCCTGAAATAATGCAGCAGCTGATGACTAAACTGGCTCAGTTTCAAGGGGCATACATTTGCATAAAATAAGGGGGCATACATTTGCATAAAATTAGCATAGCAATTTGCATCACTTGAACTTATTACCATTTCATAGACTATCCCTAGTGTAGAGCTAAAATGAAGGAATTGTATTTCTCAACAAGACCAGAGTTTCATCTTATAGTTGAATTGTAGTTACAGTATACTCTATATGCTTATTTAAATTTTATGTTTAAGTGTAATAAATTAGAGAAATGAAAGAATATATATGTTTAATGAATTCAGATTGAATACGTATTATTGTTATTATTACTAATAGTATTATTGTGTATCTCAACATCTTTTGTGGCACTGTATTACAATGTGAAAGGCATTAGAAATACTTTTTTATTGTATTCTGAAATTTTGTGCACAGATTGTTGTATAAAATGTCCTCACTTTTCCTTGTTTACCCTGCTTTTTTAATTTTGAAATAAAGCAGTTAAGGAAATTGATTCACTAAAAATCATTAATTTTAACGTGTGCAGATAGCGCAAGTTCTGAATGTGTATAGCATGTTACACAATTCATGAAACTTGCTAAGCAAAATCCGTAAATGCCAGTAATGCCAATGTGCGCTATCTGAAAACATTAAGAATAACAGTTTTTAGTGAATCAGCCCCTGGGAAAGGTAAATCATGAGTTAAAGAACAAGCGACACCCATGCTAACCTAGAACTAAAAAACACATATATAAGTAGATAAATACTACCTCTACTTACATAACAGATGTATTGTGCTATCTACGTAATGAATCCTGTGAATTTTACAAAGGAAAAGCAGAAAATCCTATTGGCCATCTTGCCAAGCTAATGCTGACATCATATCCTCCCTGACTCTTGTTTCCCCCCTCCCTTCTCTTGCTCATTGTGTATTCATTAGCTGCCCTCCTCCCAGAGTCTTTTTTTTTTATTTACACATCCAATCACTGAGTCACCTCAGCCTTGCTTGTAAACAAAAAAAAAAGTGATCAGCTAGGCAGGGAAATAAATGGAAGAGGAGGAATATATTATAGATAAAAAGAACTCCCAGCATTCAAAAGAACTCCCAGCATTCAAAAGAACTCCCAGCATTCAAAATAACTCCCAGCATTCAAAATAACTCCCAGCATTCAACTTTTTGGCACTGTTTGGCACTAGGGCCAGTGCTCCTATAGTATGTAATAACTCCAAACCATAACAGCAGAAAAAAGTTTTTGAATGCAGGATTAGCATCTTTATCACTTAATACACTCAGACCAGTTGCTGTTGAAATTTGATTTTTATGGTGACAACCCCGCTTTAAGTTATATAAGGAGAGAGAGATCATGAGTTAACTCAGTTAAGGCCCCTTATTCAATTCACTTTTTCTCCTAAGTTTTCTCCTAGGTTATATTTTCACACCATTTCAATAAAATACCTTTTAAGTCACCACCAAGCAAGAAAATATTTTGACAGTACAGTAGTTTTTCAGCTACTTGTTGGTAATTTTTCAAAGCCAGAGTGTGGAAAAGTTATTTTAAACAGAGGAATTATCTTTAGGGAGACAGCAAAGAAGAAAAAGTGGATTTTAAATAAGAACTAAAAAGAGCTAAATTGGGAGTTAACAAGTAAGATAAGATAATACAACAGAAAGTTAAGTCATGAGATAAAACTGATGGGCCAATATGCAATTAACTTTTTCTCCAAGGTGATATTTTCAAACTTAATAAAACGACTTTAAAACCACCAAAGAACAAAAAAAAAATAATCAAAATAATACTAGTGGTACTTTTTCCATTACAAAGTGTTGAAAGATTATGCTAAACTGAAGATGAAAAGTTATCTCCTAGGAAAAAATCTCAGGTGAAAAAGTTAATTGCATATGGCCTATAACAGTGATGGCTAACCTTGGAACTCCAGCTGTGGTGGAACTACAAGTCCCATGAGGCATTGCAAATACTCTGACAGCTCTAAGCATAACTCGGGGAGGCAGATGCATGATGGGATTTGTAGTTTTGTCACAGCTAGTGCCAAGGTTAGCCATCACTGGCCTATAAGGAGAGCCATTTCATGATAAAAAGTTTGTGAACTAACCTTTAAAGGGATACTGTAGGGGGGTCGGGGGAAAATGAGTTGAATTTACCCAGGGCTTCTAATGGCCCCCCACAGACATCCTGTACCCACGGAGCCACTCACCGATGCTCCGGCCCCGCCTCCGGTTCACTTCTGGAATTTCAGACTTTAAAGTCTGAAAACCACTGCGCCTGCGCAGCTGCATCCTCGCTTCCGCTGATGTCACCAGGAGAGTATTGCACAAGCCCAGTATGGTCTTTGGTCTACGCAGTATGCTCCTGGTGACATCAGCGGGAGCGAGGACACAGCAATGCAGGCGCAGTGGTTTTCTGACTTTAAAGTCAGAAATTCCAGAAGTGAACTGGAGGCGGGGCTGGCGCATCGGTGAGTGGCTGCCCCAACACAGGATGTCTGTGGGGGGCCATTAGAAGCCCCGGGTAACTTCAACTCATTTTCCCCCGACCCCCCTACAGTATCCCTTTAAGTCTTATACATTATTAAGGCAGTCTTTTATTATTATTATTAGTTGTTTTTTTAATATTGTACTACCTTTGTTTTGTGCAAGATATAGAACCCTACCAAAAACAAAAAAAGAATTCCTACTCTTGGAGGATATTTAGCCAGTTCAGTTATTCAGTTGTTTTACTTTGTAGTTACAAAATATATATATATTTTTTTCTTTTTTTTTCTCATGCAGAAAAATGTGCAAAAGTAGACTTGCGCAGGTATTTAACCACCCTGGCGTTCTATTAAGATCGCCAGGGCGGCTGCGGGAGGGTTTTTTTTTAAATAAAAAAAAAAACTATTTCATGCAGCCAACTGAAAGTTGGCTGCATGAAAGCCCACTAGAGGGCGCTCCGGAGGCGTTCTTCTGATCGCCTCCGGCGGCCAAAAGTAACACGGAAGGCCGCAATGAGCTTTTGCTTACTTCGTCACCATGGCGACGAGCGGAGTGACGTCATGGACGTCAGCCGAAGTCCTGACGTCAGCCGCCTCCGATCCAGCCCTTAGCGCTGGCCGGAACTATTTGTTCCGGCTGCGCAGTGCTCAGGCGGCTGGGGGGACCCTCTTTCGCCGCTGCTCGCGGCGGATCGCCGCAGAGCGGCGGCGATCAGGCAGCACACGCGGCTGGCAAAGTGCCGGCTGCGTGTGCTGCACTTTATTTCATTAAAATCGGCCCAGCAGGGCCTGAGCGGCGCCCTCTGGCGGTAATGGACGAGCTGAGCTCGTCCATACCGCTAAGGTGGTTAATCGATACATTGTATACAGTCATTCGATCCATTTTTTCTCTACTCTATCTAAAAAAAAAAACAACAACAACAAAATACTAATAAAAAGTGCAATTTCAGCATTTTTGAGGTACGTATTACGAAGCCAAAGAGTTTTTGTGTCCTATCTGTAATTTGTTTAATGAAGTTCCTCAAAGAGAATTGATTCTGTATGTTTGCCAGGGCTTGCGAGATAGTAAAAATGAGGTATATTCCAGGTAAGCAGAGCTCAATAGCAGATGTATCATCTCAGCAGCACATAAATGTTTGAAGGCACCTGGTTCTGGAAGTGAACGTCCAGGGGACCTCTTGTCCGACTTTTCTTTGGGATCGGTTTTAAGTATAATAAATTGACTTTGAGAAATTCTGTGTCGGAAAAAAACACGGGTTGTTTAGTCAGCCGCGCGGCAGGAATGTTGTACATTTGCTGAGGGGCAGCGTTCCTCCCCTCTGGCGGATTCTTCTCATCTTATGTTGTTGTTTTTGTGTGGTTTAGTTAATGGGGACGTACTTATGAGTCAGCCTGTAAGCTGTTGGCCATAGTTTTTCTTTTTTTTTAAGAAGTTAAAGCGGGATAGCCAGCTACAAAAATCAAATTTCATTTACTGCTCTGTGTTTATTATGAAGTCTACATGCAGTCTGCATAGCAAGCACGCCAATATAATCATACATTTTTCTGCTGTCATGAAACTTATCTCAGTCAGCCTGGCTCCTCTCTGGTACATTGCTGGGGAGAGGGAAGCTTGGTATCTACCCTCCCACATTTCTGCTCCTCAATAATTAGCTGAGAGCAGTTCAGCATGATGGGAGGCTGAGAAGGGAAATACCCTGTATTCTGTTGTACAGCACCACAAAGACAAAAATGAGACAATTTGGAAAATTGCATCATTGCAAAAACACATTTTCTGTAGATTGATAACTTTCAGCTGCAGTAACAGATTTCAGTTTAAAATTATTTGACATAGTAATGTGATGGAGGTCCTCTTGCTCTTGGTAGTAGGATTCAAGTTCCCCACCATCACCCAAACTTTTATATAATCAATTGGCCACTAGATGGTCACCTTAGGCCTTCAGTTTGCCGTATACGATTTAGGGCTCAGCTACACTACAAGCACCTTTCTGAGCACTTGTGACTTGTGATTAGCGCTTTCTGAGTGCTTTTTAAAAATCGCTCCCATTCACTTTCATTAAAATCGCAGTAAAAATCGCATAAAAAAATCACTGTGATCGCGTACGCTTAAAAAGTGCTCAGAAAGCACTAATCTTGAACCATGCCTAGTAAGGGTTTTTTGCCTTCCTCTGGATCAACAGGGATATGTGAGGGAGCAGGCTGGTGTTGTACTTTATTTTCTGGCTGAACTCGATGTACATCTTTTTTCAACCCAAATAACCATGTAACTAGGTTGTGGAGAGCTTGGTAGGCAAATGTCTCTTTTTTCCATTAATCAAACCTTTGGAACCAATTGAAACATCTCCATCAATCGTTGGTGTAGCAAAAGAATCTTGCCAGACAAATCAACTAAAATTGGCAATATCAGTTGAACTGTGATTGGTCAGTTTTTAGACTACCTCTCAAACTATAACAACTGTTAACCAGTTCACCCCCAAGGGTTTTTACCCTAATGGACCAGAGAAATTTTAACCTGTCAGTGCTCCTCCCTTTTATTCCCTAATAACTTTATTACAATTTATCACAAGAAAATTATCTATACCTTGTTTTTTTCACCACCAATTAAGCTTTCTGTGGGTAGTACATTTTGCTAAGAATTTTTTTTATTCTAAATGTGTTTTAATGGGAAAAATACAAAAATAATGGGAAAAAAACATTTCTCAGTTTTCAGCCATTATAGTTTTAAAATTAAACATTCTCCTGTGGATAAAACCAACATTTTTTTTTGCTCAGTTGTCCCGATTATTAAACCGTTTAAATTATGTCCCTATCACAATGTATGGCGACAATATATTATTTTGAAATATAGGTGTTATTTTTTTTTCTTCTGACCATAATTACAAGCCCCTATGTAGCAAAGTAATATTAATTTCCCCTCATAAAATATAGATTAAAAAATCTAAGTCCCTAAGGCAACTATTTATTTATTTTAAGTTGATTTTTTTTTACACGGTTTTTTTTTTTTTGGGGGGGGGGGGGGGGGGAGTTGGAAGTGTAATTTATTAATTGTATTATTAATATTGTGTATGTACATAGTGTGCATGTGCCTGTATGTGTAATATACTTTTTGGCCACAAGTTGGCGCTAGTGAACACTCTTCCGTTATAGGAAGTGATCACTTTTTTTTTATACACATTTCGTTAAACAGTTTCCTGTTTTTGTGAATGGACGTGGCCGCTGTTCGCGGTCACGTCCATTCACTCAAGGCATTGCAATTGGGTAGCGAAGCGCTCGGTCCTCTTCTCCAATCACTTAACACGGCATCCCGACAATAACTGTGGCGGTAGCAGTGCGCACACATGCGGAGCGGTGGTGGGAACGCGCGACATGTTAAAATGTTATGTTGCAGTTAACAGGCTAAAGCATGACGTTTTAATATGTGCGATTGTCATTAAATGGTTAATTACCACAGAGATGGAATTAAACAAAACATGTATCAGAAACTTTCTTCATCCTCCAAAAACCATCCCTTCTGTTTTTCCTCACACATGCATATCTTTAACACCTCATCCGTCTCAAGGGCTTCATCCAGATCTCACCTAAATTCTTCTGACGCATCCAGCCTCAAACCACATCCCAACACATTGGCTGCAAATCTCTGAAGGCGGACAAAGCTTTTGTGAAAAATCTTCAGCAGTTCAACTACAGACTGTGATCTGCAAATACCTGTCACAAGCCATCAGATCCACGGTGTGGAGAGCAAAGCAGTTCCGTTAAAGAGGACAGATTGTCTTGGTGAAAGACCTTTTGCTCCATCAAAACATTTTTGGCTCATTTTTAAATCATTAAAGAGAAACTCCGACCAAGAATTGAACTTTATCCCAATCAGTAGCTGATACCCCCTTTTACATGAGAAATCTATTCCTTTTCACAAACAAACCATCAGGGGGCGCTGTATGGCTGATATTGTGGTGAAATCCCTCCCACAAGAAAATCTTGAGGACCGTGGTACTCCTGGCAGTTTCCTGTCTGTAAACCTTGTTGCATTGTGGGAAATAGCTGTTTACAGCCGTTTCCAACTGCCAAAACAGCAAGCAGCAGCTACATCATCTGCCAACAGTAAAAATGTCACCATGTAATAAATGTGAGAATATAAATCAGGGATTTAAAATATTTTACAATGAGCAAACACTGACTAAATCATTTATGCATAATTATTGTAAAAATGAAGCACTTTTTTATTACATTATTTTCACTGGAGTTCCTCTTTAACATTTCTTGGTTAAAGGATACCAGAGCTGAACCATTCTGTAAAAACAGGGTGGAGCAGGCATGTTAACAAAGTAGCCCTCATGCCCCCCGCTCTCCCCGTTCTCCTCTGTCAGCCTTGGTTTGCCAGGAAGTGCTCACAACTACGTCATGCTCTTGCACAGAGCGCTCCCAGCCATGGGCCCATAATCAAGGAAGTGCGCAGCTGAGTAAACGCCTGCACACTAATTGCTCTACTTGGTGGACCCGGAAGTGGCCGCAGGAGGCATTTGCGGGAGAACAAAATAGAACAGAGCGAGTGGTGGGCGTGAGAGCTACTTCATACACATGCCTGTTCCCCCCATTTTTACTGAATAGTTAAGCTCTGGACTATCCTTTAAAGCCCAATTAACCACTTAATGAGAAGCTGACTTATAAAAACGTCCTGCTAGAGCCACTTAAAGGGGAACTGAAGAGAGAGGTATATGGAGGCTGTCATGTTTATTTCCTTTTAATCAATACCAGTTGCCTGGCAGCCCTGCTGATCCTCTGCCTCTAATACTATTAGCCATAGCCCCTGAACAAGCATGCAGCAGATCAGGTGTTTCAGTGGTTCAGACTTACAAGTCTGATCTGACAAGACTAGCTGCATGCTTGTTTCTGGTTTTAATCAGATACTACTGCAGAGAAATAGACCAGCAGGGCTGCCAGGCAACTGGTATTGATTAAAAGGAAATAAACATGACAGCCTCCATATACCTCTCTCTTCAGTTCCCCTTTAATGGCTCCAGAACATTTTTATAAGTCAAACAGTGCTGCTGCCGCTGCACGTGTATGTGTGCGCACTGGTGCGCGCTCCCACACGTGCATTCCTGCACACGTGCACATGAAAATAGTGAAGAAAAAAAAAGCCATAGAAAAAATACACCTTTATTTTCAAATAATATATTGTCACCATACTTTGTACTAGGGACATAATTAAGATCTTGTGAAAACCAGGACAAATAGGCAGATAAAATGTGTGAGTTTTATGTACAGTAGCAGTGTTTATATTAAAACTATATGGGATGAAATTGGAGAAATAGTGTATTTTTAAAATTTTTCCTTATTTTTCCCTTTAAAATGATGCATAGAAAATAAAGTAATTACTGAAAACAAATATCAACCTCAAAAAGCCCAATTGGTGGTGAAAAAACACAAGATATAGATCACTTCATTCTGATTAGTAGTGATTAACCCATTCAGGTTCCGTGGTTTTCACGAGAGAAATGTTCACCTCCCATTCATTAGCCTATAACTTTATCACTACTTATCACAATGAACTGATCTATATCTTGTTTTTTCCGCCACCAATTAGGCTTTCTTTGGGGGGTACATTTTGCTAAGAGCCACTTTACTGTAAACGCATTTTAACAGGAAGAATAAGAAAAAAATGGAAAAATTCATTATTTCTCAGTTTTCAGCCATTATAGTTTTAAAATAATACATGCCTCCATAATTAAAACTCACGTATTGTATATGCCCATATGTCCCGGTTATTACACCGTTAAAATTATGTCCCTATCACAATGTATGGCGACAATATTTTATTTGGAAATAAAGGTGCATTTTTCCATTTTCCATCCATCACTATTAACAAGTTTAAAATAAAAAAAATATAGAAATATTTCATCTTTACATTGATATTTAAAAAGTTTAGACCCTTAGGTAAATATTTACATGTTTTTTTTTTTTATTGTAATGTTTTTTTTTATTTATAGTAAACATTTTATTTGGGTAGTTTTGGGAGGGTGGGGGGTAAACAATAGATTTATAATGTAAATGTGTGTTGATTTTAATTAATTTTTATTTTCAGGTGTAGTATTACTTTTTGGCCACAAGATGGCGGCCATGAGTTTGTTTACATGACGTCACTCTAAGCGTAACACACGCTTAGAGTGGCGCATCAGGAAGTGAATGGCCAGAAAAAGCACAGCTTCCGAGAGAAGCTGTCGCTTTTTCAGCGGGGGAGAGGAATCAGTGATCGGACTTCATAGTCCGATACATTGATTCCCTGACTACCGAATCCGCGGCCGGGAGTGCGCGTGCACGCGCGCGATCGGCCGCGGGGGCGCGCGGTAGCGCACATGGTTTCTGGACGTAGTTTCTACGTCCAGAAACCAAAATAGGTTAAGCTATTGGCAAATGAAAGGGATAAGCACTGAAAGGTGAAAATCGCTCTTGTCCGTTAGGGTAAAAACCACTTTGGGGTGAAGGGGTTAAACACAACATTTAGGAAAGGTACATTCTAAAAGCAATCAAAATGATTAGTGTAAGTTTTTAGTATGCCCTTTGGAACCAATGGTAGCTGTGCTTTCACCTTTCTGCTCCTGCCTGTTATTTTCTGTTGGCAGAGTCATACAACTGCTCACTTCCTGCTTCCTGTGAAATATGTAGCCCTGCCTCCTGGTATAAACACATGGTTTTTACTGCAGTGCAAGGATTCTGGGAAATGTGGGAGTCACATAGTGTTGACCCGCCCACCAGCTAAAACCACATAGGAGAGGAAGCAAACTACTACAGTTCCAAGAATTGTGACCTATTGAAAAAGTTATTGTGTCCACCAGCAGTTGGCATATAACTTTTTTTTTTTTTTTAATATTGGCTATAAGATGTCAGGGAATCCTCTATTTGTGTTGCTATGGGGCCCTGTCACATACACGCCCTCTCCCGGTTACCAGATGTCAGGGAATCCTCTATTTTTGTTGCTATGGGGCCCTGTCACATACACGCCCTCTCCTGGTTACCGGATGTCAGGTAATCTTCTATTTGTGTTGCTATGGGGCCCTGTCACATACACGCCCTCTCCTGGTTACCGGATGTCAGGGAATCTTCTATTTGTGTTGCTATGGGGCCCTGTCACATACACACCCTCTCCTGGTTACCGGATGTCAGGGAATCTTCTATTTGTGTTGCTATGGGGCCCTGTCACATACACGCCCTCTCCTGGTTACTGGATGTCAGGGAATATTCTATTTGTGTTGCTATGGGGCCCTGTCACACACACACACCCTCTCCTGGTTACCGGATGTCAGGGAATCCTCTATTTGTATTGCTATGGGGCCCTGTCACATACACGCCCTCCCCCGGGTACCAGATGTCAGGGAATCCTCTATTTTTGTTGCTATGGGGCCCTGTCACATACACGCCCTCTCCCGGGTACCAGATATCAGGGAATCCTCTATTCGTGTTGCTATGGGGCCCTGTCACATACATGCCCTCTCCCGGTTACCGGATGTCAGGGAATCCTCTATTTTTGTTGCTATGGGGCCCTGTCACATACATGCCCTCTCCCGGGTACCAGATGTCAGGGAATCCTCTATTTGTGTTGCTATGGGGCCCTGTCACATACACACCCTCTCCCGGGTACCAGATGTCAGGGAATCCTCTATTTGTGTTGCTATGGGGCCCTGTCACATACACGCCCTCTCCCGGGTGCCAGATGTCAGGGAATCCTCTATTTGTGTTGCTATGGGGCCCTGTCACATACATGCCCTCTCCCGGGTAGCAGATGTCAGGGAATCCTCTATTTGTGTTGCTATGGGGCCCTGTCACATACACGCCCTCTCCTGGTTACCAGATGTCAGGGAATCCTCTATTTGTGTTGCTATGGGGCCCTGTCACATACACGCCCTCTCCTGGTTACCGGATGTCAGGGAATCCTCTATTTGTGTTGCTATGGGGCCCTGTCACATACACGCCCTCTCCTGGTTACCGGATGTCAGGGAATCTTCTATTTGTGTTGCTATGGGGCCCTGTCACATACACACCCTCTCCTGGTTACCGGATGTCAGGGAATCTTCTATTTGTGTTGCTATGGGGCCCTGTCACATACACGCCCTCTCCTGGTTACTGGATGTCAGGGAATATTCTATTTGTGTTGCTATGGGGCCCTGTCACACACACACCCTCTCCTGGTTACCGGATGTCAGGGAATCCTCTATTTGTGTTGCTATGGGGCCCTGTCACATACACGCCCTCTCCCGGGTGCCAGATGTCAGGGAATCCTCTATTTGTGTTGCTATGGGGCCCTGTCACATACACACCCTCTCCCGGGTACCAGATGTCAGGGAATCCTCTATTTGTGTTGCTATGGGGCCCTGTCACATACACACCCTCTCCCGGGTACCAGATGTCAGGGAATCCTCTATTTGTGTTGCTATGGGGCCCTGTCACATACACGCCCTCTCCTGGTTACCGGATGTCAGGGAATCTTCTATTTGTGTTGCTATGGGGCCCTGTCACATACACGGCGCCCTCTCCTGGTTACCGGATGTCAGGGAATCCTCTATTTTGTGTTGCTATGGGGCCCTGTCACATACACGGCGCCCTCTCCCGGTTACCGGATGTCAGGGAATCCTCTATTTGTGTTGCTATGGGGCCCTGTCACATACACGGCGCCCTCTCCTGGTTACCAGAGGTATTTTTGCTTGAACCAGTCCCTTATCCATCTCCCCCAGCGTTTCACAGATGGGCGGCCGGGGTAGAGGAATGGCGTCTGGCTCAGCAGCCGGTTTATAGAGCTCGCAGAGGGAACATATCTCTTTCATTTGAGTACTTCCATGGCGCATGATGGATCGGCCTCACCTCTGTAAGTAACAGACCGAGCACTTAGCTAAGAGAGATTTGCTCTTGTGGACTCTTCACCACCGCGCAGAGAGAAGCACTGCATCTCTTATTGATCACGGCCCTTCAAGGGCAACACTGCACCCGGCAAGGAAGTATAAATTACTTCTCATCCATTAGGTCGCAGGCTGCAGTAGGCCACACAACGCGATGAGAGAATTAGCAATTCACATGTGAGCTCTCTGTGGAGGCCTGCGTGGAAGCCGTGTAATATATAATATACCTGGAGAGTTATTTTCATTCTAAAGGCTTGAGATGAGATCATTTCTCCTAGCAGATTTACTCTCGCCATGGTAATTCATACAGAAGCAAGGCTCTATTTATTCAGTGATGATCTAGCTGTACTTCTCTGACTGGCTGGCTCTAATCACATGACCCTGTCTTGAAGGAAACCAGAGATGAACGCTTTGGCACAAAATAAACATATACCCTGATAGATTTAGCAAAATAAATACTATACCTGGTATTTTTGCCGCTCTGGTGTGCCTTTTTTGTGTGTGTTTTTTTTTTTTACTAAAACTCCATGCAAAACATAGTTCCTCAGAAAAGCATACTATTTAGTGGGCTGTGTGCAAAATGAAATCACCATTTCTATAAATCTCTTCTGATTAACGAATATAGATTTAAAAAAAACTTTTTTCAATATACCCTTACATTAGCAGCTCCTCCCATCTCATTACAACTCTCTGTGATGCTGCGAGTATACAATACAGAAAAACAGAGCCACAAGGGGGCAGGCTTGGGCTTAAAAAGACATTAGAGAAGACAGACTCAGCTATAATGATTCCTGAGCAAAGCCAGACTGAATGCTCAGTCGGGGATTTTATCAGGGCTGCTAACAAGCAGGCTGAGCAGTGAAGGATGAAACAGAGAGCAGGGTAGGTGTTTTCTCTAATGTTCCCACTGATATATATGGTAAAATACACGAGGGTGCTTTGTCTCTGGTGCAATTTAAAGTAGTATGAAACTCATCATTTCCTCTTTGCTCTAAAAGATTATTTACAGCATAAAATTTACTACCACAAAAAAATTATAGAAGGGCAGGATAAAAACAGTTAAACACAGCTTCAGTGGGCAGGTTCTGGCTGCTTCCAAAGAGGTAATAACATTAACTTTTGTTTACATTCCTTTGTCAGATACATTTAGTAAACATGAGGAAACTGCCTAAACTGAACTGTACAGAGCTGTGAAGCTGAAAGAGCTGAGAAGTGATCATTAGATAAGCTTTAATGTATAAATACAGCAGCCATGCAATAAAATGCAGCTGTCAGAGCAGATAAACTGTACTTTTGGAAACGTGTAATTTGTAGACAGACAATACTACTTGTGCACAAAAGCAAATAAAATAGCTGTATGGGCATTAAAAAACAGGAAAACACATTTTTATTGAATGTTATGTTTTATCCCACTTACTGCAGTTAATCGGGTTTCTTGCAGGGCTGTGGAGTCGGAGTTGAAGACGGAGTTAAGAAGTCGGAGTAGGGGCAATTTTGGGCACCCGGAGCCAGAGTTGGAGTCGTGGTTCATAAACTGAGGAGTCGGAGTCGGGAGTCGGATGATTTTTGTACAAAATCCACAGCCCTGTTAAGTATTAGACTAAGGAGTCGGAGTCAAGGAGTCAGAGCCGTTTTGGGTACACAAAGTCGTGGTTTCATAAACTGAGGAGTCGGAGTTGGAGTCGGAAGATTTTTGTACCGACTCCACAGCCCAGGTTTCTTGGGCATGTTATATTATTTGAAAGATTTTTTTTTTGATAGAGCAAGAAGAAATGTGTTAGAAACCAGTCCCAAGCATGCACTATGGGCTCAGTTCGCAAAGCATTGCCACATTCAGTAATGCAGAAAGAAGGTGATTTTTACCAAGATGTTTGGCATGTTTGACATCTTGTCACCTGCCAATTCACTAAGGATGTTACTGCATGGGAAAGTAGAATTACGGGTCAGTGAAATAAATATCCTAGTGATGTCAATTTGCAACAAATTAGAGCGTGCGGTAAAAGTGAGATGTTCGGTATTTTAAAATTATGATGATCAAAGATGTCTAGCCTGAAAAATGCCACCTATTCTCCAAGTTAAACCAAGCCCTTAAATTCAGTAGCTGCTGATTATTTCTAGTTTTTAACCTGTGGAGCACTATGGGCCCCACACTGTCGTCTTAGTGACTGTACCCGGTCGCTGCAGGTGGCAATCAGAGGTATATAAACAGGTAAATGCATTATAGGGATTAACAAGGGATGAATAAACTAGGCTGGCTAGGTATAGTTTAACTGCTCAACGATCGCGTCACGTCAATAGGTGTGAATGCGGCGGCAGCCCCAGGACTGCCTAACGCCAGTCCTGGGGCAGGGTTTTGCAGGAGATCGCACGCGTATCTCCCAGTGGCGATCGCCACTAGGAGACTGTTAGACAGCCAAACCTGTACAGCGCTGTACTGGGCCCGGCGTGTCACTCAGCTGTCCCCTGGGGAGGCACAGAGAGTGATCGGCTCTCATAGGCTGATATCTATGTGAGCCGATCGCTGGGATTGGCTGGCGGGGGAGGGAGGGTGGGAATTAAATTTAAACTAAAATAGTTATATTTATTTAAAAAAAATATATATAAATATTAGCAAAAAAAAATCAACATCCCAGGAGGGATCAGAGCCCACCAACAAAAATCTCTGTTGGTGGGCAGAAAAGGGGGATCACTTGTGTGCTGAGTTGTATGGCCCTGCAGCGAGGCCTTTAAGCTGCAGTGGTCTAACTGGTAACAAAATAGCCTGGTCACTGAGGGGGTGTAAGCCTATGGACCTCAAGAGGTTAAAACTTAAGTGGGGATACAAAAAAAACAAAACTTAATTTAATTTTTGCCTAACACTATTGAATGATTGTTGCCACTTGCTGCAGCAAAAAGCATTCACTTTTACAAAGGACTTACATGCATGTGTGGTGGCGAAACAGCAGTTTTTAGTCTGGGACGCTGATTCTACATCCTAAAGCCTACAGCACAACTTTTTAAGACGTAGAATCTATATCACAGAGCAGCAACTAGTTACATTTATTACATTTTCTTTTTTTTTTCTTTTTTTGTTTGGTAAAATCCAATCTACCTATCAAAAAAATCTGTCAGAATTTTCCAACACACCTACCAGATAATTACCTAAACATTCAAGATCATCAATCAATGCTTCTCTAACAACAACAAAAAGATACACATGAAAGAGGGGGCTGCACCTGGATGTTACATATGGAAGAGGGGGCTGCACATGTAATGGGAGGGGCTGCTGTACATGGATAATACACATGGAAGAGGGGGTGCACATGGAATGGGAGGGGCTGCTGTACAGGGATGGTACACATGGAAGAGGGGGCTGCACAGGGAATGGGAGGGGCTGTTGTACATGGATGATACACATGGAAGAGGGGGTTGCACATGGAATGGGAGGAGGCTGCTGTGCATGGATGATACACATGGAAGAGGGGGCTGCACAGGGAATGGGAGGGGCTGTTGTACATGGATGATACACATGGAAGAGGGGGTTGCACATGGAATGGGAGGAGGCTGCTGTACATGGATGATACACATGGAAGAGGGGGCTGCACATGGAATGGGAGGGGCTGCTGTACATGGATGTTACACATGGAGGAGGGGGCTGCACATGTAATGGGAGGGGGCTGCTGTACATGGATGATATACATGGAAGAGGGGGTTGCACATGGAATGGGAGGGGCTGCTGTACATGGATGTTACACATGGAGGAGGGGGCTGCACATGTAATGGGAGGGGGCTGCTGTACATGGATGTTACACATAGAAGAGAAGGCTGCACATGGAGTGGGAGGGGCTGCTGTACATAGATGTTACACATGGAGGAGGGGGCTGCACATGGAATGGGAGGGGGTGCTGTACAGGGATGGTACACATGGAAGAGGGGGCTGCACATGGAATGGGAGGGGCTGCTGTACATGGATGATACACATGGAAGAGGGGGTTGCACATGGAATGGGAGGGGCTGCTGTACAGGAATGGTACACATGGAAGAGGGGGTTGCACATGGAATGGGAGGGGCTGCTGTACATGGATGTTACACATGGAAGAGGGGGCTGCACACGGAATGGGAGGGGGCTGCTGTACATGGATGATACACATGGAAGAGGGGGCTGCACATGGAATGGGAGGGTCTACAGTACAGGGATTATACACATGGAAGAGGGGGCTGCACATGGAATGGGAGGGAGCTGCTGTACATGAATGATACAGATGGAAGAGGGGGCTGCACACGGAATGGGAGGGGGCTGCTGTACATGGATGATACACATGGAAGAGGAGGCTGCACATGGAATGGGAGGGGCTGCTGTACATGGATGATACACATAGAAGAGGAGGCTGCACATGGAATGGGAGGGACTGCTGTACATGGATAATACACATGGAAGAGAGGGCTGCAGATGGGAAGGCAGGAGCTGCTGAACATGGATGTTACACACAGAAGAGGGGGCTGCACATGGAATTGGAGGGGCTGCTGTACATGGATGATACACATAGAAGAGGGGGCTGCACATGGAATTGGAGGGGCTGCTGTACATGGATGTTACACACAGAAGAGGGGGCTGCACATGGAATTGGAGGGGCTGCTGTACATGGATGTTACACATAGAGGAGGGGGCTGCACATCATATGGGTGGAGGGCTGCCGTTCATGATAGTTACACATGAAGAAGGGGCTCCACATGATAAGGAAAGAGGGCTGCCGTTCATGGTAGTTACACATGAAGAAAGGGCTGCACATGATAAGGAAAGAGGGCTGCCATACATAGAAGTGAAGCCCCAACAAAGTCAGCCTTACGGGCAGACACCGACGCCAGCAAATTGCCAATCTGCCCGATGATTGGCTCAGCCGTCACCAGGATCAAGCAAGTGTTAGTTAAATTGACTCTGCAGCCTCCACAGCTGTGTGCGGCAATAATCTTGTATCTAGCGCGCTGCCTGCCAGGAACATGTTACATGATTGAAAAAGAAAGAAAAAAAAGGAGAATTCTATACGATTATAGCAGAGCAGGCATTGTTAGCCCGCTGCTGAGATTGGAAACATCTGATTCCCACAGGAACGAGGCTGATAATTTAATCTGAGCAAGAGCTGAACACAGGTTTTGGTCTGTATCAATATGCAGCTCCTCCATCACAACATCCAGCAATTGTGCGTTTATAAATGCGTTACATCACTCAGCGTGGGGGAAGCGTCTGCTCCTCCAGCGCTGATGGAAAATCTTGATTTGGAAGGCGAGGTTCCTTCTCCTGTGTCCTCGGCAAATGGAATTCAGATACACGGCTCCCGCTGCGGGGCCTGCCGGAGAATGGATCCAACGCAACTACTTAACGGTGAGAACAGCTACAATCCCGATCCTTGTCTTATCAGTCCTCGCCAAAGGACCTCTCCGAGGACCTCGCCGGGCCGCAGACTAAACTACCAATGATTTAATAATAGTATTTCCCTGCCTGAGATCCCAGCCAGCCCTCAATCCTGATGTCCACGTTCAAAGAAACGGGAGAAGAAGAAAAAAATCTCCTTTCAGCCAAACAACAAGAAGAATGTTCATTTCAAGTTTAAAAAGTAAAAGTATTTAAAGGGAAGGTCCAAGCAAAAAAAAAAAAATGAGTTTCACTTAGCTGGGGCTTCTACCAGCCCCATGCAGCCATCCTGTGCCCTCGTAGTCACTCACTGCTGCTCCAGTCCCCCGCTGGCAGCTTTCTGACCTCGGAGGTCAGGGCCAAATTGCATACATTTTTACGCATTCCAGCTAGTGCAGGAACAAAAATGTACGCGTTGCACCACTAACGGGTAAAAATGTATGTGTTAATGTCCCTGCACTAGCGGGAATGTGTAAAAATGTACGCAAATTGGCCCTGACCTCCGAGGTCAGAAAGCTGCCAGCGGGGGACTGGAGCAGCAGTGAGTGACTACGAGGGCACAGGATGGCTGCATGGGGCTGGTAGAAGCCCCAGGTAAGTGAAACTCATTTTTTTTTTTGCTTGGACCTTCCCTTTAAAGAGGAACTCCAGTGAAAATAATGTAATAAAACAAGTGCTTCATTTTTACAATATATTATGTATAAATGATTTAGTCAGCGTTTGCCCATTGTAAAATCTTTCCACTCCCTGATTTACATTCTGACATTTACCACATAGTGACATTTTTACTGCTGGCAGGGGATGTCAGTGGAAGGAGATGCTGCTTGCGTTTTTGGCAGTTGGACCCAGCTGTAAACAGCTGTTCTTTCTTACAATGGAATGAGGTTCACAGACAGAAACGGTCATGGCCATGGTCCTGACATCCCACTGTGGGAGGGATTTCACCACAATATCAGCCATACAGAGCCCCCTGATGATCCATTTGTGAAAAGAAGTACATTTCTCATGGGAAAGGGGTTATCAGCTACTGATTGGGATGAAGTTAAATTCTTGGTCACGGTTTCTATTTAAAGTAAAAACATGTTGTACCTGCAAATAAATATTACATACTTTTCTCGCCGCCAGTTCCTCTCAGAAGCTCACCATTTGTTTCTAACAACAATTCCTTCCAGTTCTAACAAGATTTTGTCAGAACTGAAATAGATCACTTGCTGTCAGTTATATATCAGTTGCTGTCAGTCATAACTGAAAGGACAACTGATGTGCAAGGTAATGTCCATGTTTCCCTAAGGCTCAGGTGGGTGATATTACAGTTTAACAGTGTACTGACCAGGAAGCGGTTATGGGGTAATGGCCATTTTTAAAATAGAGGACAGAGAATTCTATTGATTACAGTAAACAAACAGTACACAGGAGGGGAGAAAGAGATTGATGAGTAGACTACATGGGAGGTAAGTATGACGTATGTATGTTTATTAAGACATTTAATTCTCAGTTCAGGTTTGCTTTAATTAGTAGTTTTATAAAAATCATTGGATACATTTTTCCTCACTTCCTCCAGTAGCGTTAAGGCCTGGTACACACTTTCAATTATAATTGGCCAATCATTAACCCATTTTATCACCTCCATGTAGGATTAACAGTCAACTTCTACTATGAGCAGATCGTACAGGTAAGCTCTCGTACGTAAAATTGATCAATGATTGGCCAATGAAAATTGGTTGTGGGTACCCGGCCCAATAGTTGGGCCTTGTTGCTTTTGGCAATAATTGTAGACATTACTTTCTCAACATTTAAAAAACAAACAAACAAAAAAAAAAAAACAGACTTCCCTAAAACCTAGCATGAATACAACCTCAGAATAATATACTATGGTTACAGTATATCCTTCTTCCCCCCCTTCCAAACGTACGTTTGGAAGGGGGAGAGCAGAGCAGGATCATCCACCAGGCAACCAAGGGGCCCAGCTGCCACCTTCTTTGACCTCTCTTCACTTCAGCTTGCCAAAAGGACCACAAGAAGGCCCCAAATGTACTACTTCAGTGCACTACTTCCCCTCTGTAGCCTAGCATTAATCCCATTATCTACTATTTACTCTTTATAATATTGCCTCCTCCTCATACAGCCACGCCCAATCATATTCGCACCCTTCCATTCAGGTCATAAAATGCATCAGTTTTCCAAGATAATTGTTGCAATTACAAATGCTTTGATATTGCCATATTTATTTCTTTTGTTGGCACTGGAAAAACACTCACCAGAAAAAGCAAAAACAAAAAACAGACAACATTCCACACAAAACTTTAAATATGGCCTGAAGAAAAGCATTGGCATCTTTTCTGAAATGTATGAAGTGATTGTATTTCAACCAGTCCAGTTTTCTCCATGTGTGACCAAAAAACTACCGAAGCCAGAAGATCTCAGCAGCCATGACCCTGCACTGGTTCATGGGAGGGGTCTACCACTAACTAAATCCTAAATATACATAGGTTAGGATTTAGTTAGTGTAAGGCCCCTCCCATGGAGGATTGACTTATTCGCAGTGGGAGGGACGAGTACTTAATAGGTTGCATGCAAGCTGTTACAGGAAACCAACATCCTCCTCCAGTGGTAGACAGGTCATGTGTATGCTCGGTGTGTATTCGACCCCACAGGTGGGGCTTGCACTCTTTTGCAGGTAGGCACTAGTCTGTTTTTAAGTAGCGCTGCTCATTTCCTTGCTATGTCCAACACACCCCTAGTTCCGCCTCCACCACACCCCCTAGTCGCACCTCCACCACACCCCTAGTCACGCCTCCACCACACCCCTAGTCACGCCTCCACCACACCCCTAGTCATGCATATCTCAAAGAATTCAGAATCAAAAGTTTTATCACCACACTGCTCCTCTCTATAAACCTATAAACCTATTTAACATAGGAAAATAGGAAATATATCAATTTAATTGATGGGAATAAAGTTTAGAGTCAGTTAAACGCATTTTCAGTAGAAGAATACAAATAATTAAAACATATCTGTACATCAGTCCTGAAAGAGGAAAACATGAGGAAGAAGGACAGAGGGACAGGGTTCCCAAAGAAGGACTGTCCCTCAAAGAGAGGGGCAGTTGGGAGCTTGGAAAATCAGGTCTTGTATGCCCTGTATGAGGCGGTACAAGATGTGAGCACGGCGTCTGCATCAGCCGACAAAAACATCATGGCGTCTTCTTTGGACAGCGAGATAATGCCAAACCCTGCATCAGTGATTAGCACAACACCTGATTAGCATAAGAAAAAGAACATAAAGCCTAACATGTAAACCTCCCGGGTTCACAATCGCCAAACAAAAAGACCGTCATTTATTAGCAGTAAAAAAACAAAGTGTTTCGTGGGTGACCCCCCCCCCCCCCCCAACTCATCAGGCATGTAGTCTCAAAGAGAATGGAGCAGCATGTAGGGTGCAAATAACGACCCACTGACTCCTCTGTCTGCTCCTTATACTGGAGGAATTACGGCCAACTCATAATACATGCCGTTGTGGTGCTAAGAAATAGGGGACGTTATGTTGCTGATGAACTTGGATATAGGAGGTAAGGGTCATGCTTACTCTTCTTTTTATATTTTGTGGTTTGTTAGACGACTGGTGAACCTGTAAACTAGCGTTTGCAGGTTCCCGGAACCTGTAAATCAGGACAAAAATGTGGGTTCTCAAGTTCACCCACCGAGTCACACCACAAAAGTGCTGGCCCAGGTCACCTCTTCCTCCAGGCCCGGATTAACCTCACAGGAACCTATAGGCACAGATGTTCTGGAACCTTAGACTTCGCACTCCATTATCCTACAAACCCCCAACAAACCGCACCACAAGTGTGCCCCTTAGTATTAGGTAGCAGAAGTACCCTCAGTATTAAGTAGCTAAAAGTGCCTACAAGTATTAGGTAGCTAGAGGAACCTCCGCAATAAGAAGCTAGAGATGCCCTTAGCTGAAGAGAGCTTTCGTTAGTGGAATGCCAAGAGAGCAGGGTGAGTAAACTCTGCTCTCACTTACACTCTCATCAGGACTGTACAGGAAGGTGGCAGAGTGGAGATAGCCGCCGCTCCATCATCAGGCGCCTGTAGGCACATGCCTACAGTGCCTTGTTGTAAATCCAGCTCTGTCTCCCCCCCCTTTCCCTGGCTCACTATCCTGTCCACGTAGGCCGACATACCTGTCGCCTCTATCCAACACACTGTAGAGCATTAAGAACAATACATTTTATGTCTTGTGACACAGCAGGGCTTGTTTGAACAAACCACATTAGAAAAGAGAGAAAAAGAAAGCCCATGGGGTCCACACTATGTAAGAGTCACAAAGCTGAATTTAGTGAAAAACTGTCAGAAATTTTATTATGGACTTTTCCAGTGACATAAAAACTAATAAAAACATTTAAAATCTCCCCAAAAACCGATTGTTAGCAGAACTCTCAATATCAGTGTCTAAACATACAATATTACTGCAGGGGTCAAAAATGATATGGTCTCAAAAGGAAAGCCAGTAAGGCTGTACAAAGCCATACATGTATCAAAAACAAACCTGTTGCCTCTGTCTTCCTTCCGGAGCCATGCTGATGTCATTGATCTGGACCATAGAGTACTGGATAGGCTAGCTAGATGGGCAGGCCCTTCCTGATTTACCTGTTAATGTAAACCTAAAAATAAAAAATCAAACAGATACTTACCTAAGGGGAGGAGAGGCTCTGGGTCCTGTAGAGCCTTCCTACTCCTCTCACAGCCTGCTTGTTCCAGCGATGGCTCCCTTGTTTGAATCCCCCTCCGCCGGAGGCTTCAGGAGCCTGTGTGCTCCCAAAGGACGGCTCTGTACTGTGCATGCGTGAGGGCGCGAGAGAGCGCACTAGCACAGGTGCAGTATGGAGCCACCTGTCTCTGGGAGCACTCAGGCTACTGAAGACCTCTGAAGCCTCCTTTGCGGCTGAGGGAGAGCAGTATTTCACCAAATGGTTGAATACTGCAGCCAGCACTGGAAAGTGGGGTCCAGGAGAGGAGCGGGAAGGTTCTATAGGAACCAGATCCTTCCCTCTCCTTAAGTACCTGGTTGATTTTTTTTTCTTTGTAGGTTCACAGATTTAAAGGATACCCGAAGTGACACATGACATGATGAGATAGACATGTGTATATACAGTGCCTAGCACACAAATAACTATGCTGTGTTCCTTTTTTTTTCTTTCTCTGCCTGAAAGAGTTAAATATGAGATATGTAAGTGGCTGACTCAGTCCTGACAGGAAGTGACTACAGTGTGACCCTTATTGATGAGAAATTCCAACTATAAAACACTTTCCTAGCAGAAAATGGCGTCTGAGAACAAGAGAGAGATAAAAAGGGTAATTTCTTATCGGTGAGGGTCACACTGTAGTCACTTCCTATATCTGATATTTAACTCTTTCAGGCAGAGAAAGAAAAAAAGGAACACAGCCTAGTTATTTGTGTGCTAGGCACTAAACATACCCATGTCTATCTCATCATGTCACTTCGGGTTAAAGTTTCAACTACTTGCCAGGTCTTCTGGGGTCTGCAGTCCGGCACGTCGCCCTGAGGTCACCAGTGCTTCTTTAATTGGAGAGGTTGAAGTACCTATGACCTTGTGTGTGAGTGGGTGGGGCTAAACACCAGAAGCTGCAGGTGGAAAATGACATCAGGAGACCCAGCACAAAAAAACAACCCCACAAGTGCAGTACAATCGCCGACAGTAGACTTCCAATCACTCCCATAAACGCGTCTTGAAATGCTGCACAAAGTATTGCTGTACAATTGCAAGCGCAATATCAATCGTTAGTGGGCCCCAGGCCTAACAATGTTTGCAGACAGGCACCCAGTATAACAAGTTAGAACTCTTTACTGAAGAAAACTTGCAGAGATACATCACACACCACCATCAGGAAATGCAGCTTCCTTAAAGAGACTCTGTAACCTCAAAAAGATCTCCTGGGGGGTACTCACCTCGGGTGGGGGAAGCCTCCGGATCCTAATGAGGCTTCCCACGCCGTTCTCCGTCCCTCAGGGGTCTCGCTGCAGCCCTCTGAACAGCCGGCGACAGGCCCGACTGTAGCTTCAATATTTACCTTTGCTGGCTCCAGCGGGGGTGCTGTGGCTGCTTTCCTCTCCGAACTACACGGAAATACCCGATCTCCGTCGGGTCCGCTCTACTGCGCAGGCGCCGGAAACTTGCACCTGCGCAGTAGAGCAGACCCGACAGCGATCGGGTATTTCCGTGTAGTTCGGAGCCGACAGCCGTCAGAGCGCCTGCGCAGGAGCCAGGAAGGTAAATATTATGTCACCGCTGCACGGAGGGCTGCAGCGAGACCCCCGTGGGACAGAGGACGGCGTGGGAAGCCTCATTAGGATCCTGAGCCTTCCCCCACCCGAGGTGAGTACCCCCCAGGGGATTTTTTGAGGTTACAGGTCCTCTTTAAGGTGGCCACACACGATACAATAAAATGATCCAATTTTACGTTAATTCGTTAAAAAGGATCGGATCTCCCGAAAAAAAATCAAAATTTTTTTTTTCATTCGACTGAAAAATCCTACTGGATTTCCCGGTTTCTTCGATTTTAATCGATCCGGAATGCCAGATATTTTTCTTCAATCTTTCTAAAGATTGTATGGTGTGTGTTGGATTGTCAATTTATTAATATACATAACCTAGCAATTTTGTCAGAGTTTCCAATCAGTTTTATCATAATTGGGGAAAAATTTAACATAGGTGTGTGTGGTACATTGGTCATATTTTTGAAATGTTACAATCAGTCAGAAAAATTTATGGCAATTCTTAAATTGAACAGATATTTAAAAAATTGTATGGTGTGTGGCCACCTTTAGAACAGAGAGGATTACAGATAATGCGGGAAATCACAATACCATAGAGATCATTGCAGCATTTTACATACACAGTGACATCTTGTGGTTGCTTTACTATACTGCAGTTTGGGTAACTGTTGATACTTCCAACAATCTGCTCATAGCCCCACCTGCTGTAAAGCAGGAAACCTCTGTGCTGATGGGAGTTCCAGTCCCAGTGCAAAACTTGGGCCCTTTTCCACTTGCGACGATTGCGATGCTGAATCGCAAAATCACAAATCGCTAATGTTTGCTAAATAACATAGGAATCGCGGTAGGTATTTTCCACTACCGAGATTCGATTTTTACCAAAGCGCAATTGCGCTGCGGAGCGATTTTTAGCTCGGATTTGCTATGCTATGCATTGCATAGCAAAATTGCGGTCACAATCGCGGAAAAAAAATAGGGACTTGCTGAATCGCAAGCGTTTAGCGCAAGCGGTAGCGATTGCTAGTGTTAAAGGGCCCTTTAGGGGGTCCGTAGCATGACTTGTGGACCTCCTCAGCAGCACAGTGTGAGACCGACAGCCGCATTCGCCAATGATCACAACACCATCTTTTCCAGGGATCAGATGACTGCTAGTTAGACTTTTTTCCAAACAATTTCATGTTTCATTTTATCTCAGCAGAAATCATTTGGTAACCATCTGGAATTATATTACACAATCTAGAAGACTATTTATAAAGCTGTGTGAAAACGGTTAGCAATTCATTTGTAAGAAAAACCTTTTTTATTTTCCCTTCCATATTATCAGCTTAAACCCTCAGGCTGGGAGCACACTTGTCTGTGCGCAAATCTTCAAGTTTTATCCACGAGTTTTCTGCCTTATGTTTTTCTGCCTTTTCTCTGCATTTGTGTGCATTTTCTGTTAACGTTTTTAATGCGTTTTTAATAATCTAAATAATAAACAATAATCAAAAACCGAGAAAAAGTTTCATTTTATATTTTACAAAATATTATTTATATAGCGCCGACATCTTCAGCAGCACATTACAGAGTACATAGTCATGTCACTGACTGTCCTCAGAGGATCTCACAATCTAATCCTACCATAGTCATATGTCCTACCATATTATTATTATTATTATTATTATTATTATGTATTTATATGGCACTGACATTTTCAGCAGCACATTACAGAGTACATAGTCATGTCACTGACTGTCCTCAGAGGAACTCACAATCTAATCCTACCATAGTCATATGTCCTACCATATCATCATCATCATCATCATCATCATCATCATCATTATTATTATTATTATGTATTTATATAGCACTGACATTTTCTGCAGCACATTACAGAGTGGTTGTAGGGAGGAGAAGAAAAACATTACAGAGTACATAGTCCTGTCACTGACTGTCCTCAGAGGAGCCCACACTCTAATCTTACCATAGTCATAGTCTAATGTCCTACCATATTATTATTATGTATTTATATAGCACTGACATCTTCTGCAGCACATTACAGAGCACATACTCATGTCACTGACTGTCCTCAGAGGAGCTCACACTCTAATCCCTACCATAGTCATAGTCTAATGTTCTACCATATTATTATTATTATTATTATTATTATATGTTTATATAGCACTGACATCTTCTGCAGCACTTTACAGGGTACATAGTCCTGTCACTGACTGTCCTCAGAGGAGCTCACAATCTAATCCCACCATAGTAATAGTCTAATGTCCTACCATATTATTATTATTATTATTATTATTATTATTATTATTATTATTATTATTATCATCATCATTATGTATTTATATAGCACTGACATCTTCTGCAGCACTTTACAGGGTACATAGTCCTGTCACTGACTGTCCTCAGAGGAGCTCACAATCTAACCCCTACCATAGTCATGGCCTCAATTCACTTAGCAGTTTAGACTAGTCTACAGATGGTTTTTAGTCTACTGATGGTTTGGTGTAATGGTTTAGACCTGTTTTTAGACCTGGTCTAACATTCAGTAATTACACAATTCACAAATGCAAACAAGGAGTGACCACGCCCACTTTTTCTGACAGAGATCAGACCAGCTGATTCTGTGAGGTATTTTAGATGTGGGGATGGAACCTTTTGAATTATGCAGGAGTTTAGTTGTATGCAGAGGAGAGCTCATCAGAGGAGAAGGATGTCAGTCATAGCTACTTGTTTGTGAATTGCATCTTGTGATCATTGTCCCTGCTTTACCCACCTAGTTACCAAATAATTTAGACCAGGTCTAAAGACAGGTCTAAAACATTTGGTAATAGTGAATTCCCATTTCATGCGTGGTATGGTGGGGGTGTCTTGACACCCTGGAGAAAAGACACAGGAAACACAAAAAGGGAGCCCAATAGCATAATACGTTTTAGTATAAGGTCTATAAGTGGTATAATGAATACTACTCACAAAGGCGGGTTGCTAGGGGCAACCGACTGCAAGAAGCAGGTGGAGACCATAAACCCGACTCCACACAGGGTGGTCCAGCCAGACTTGGTGGCAGTCGCTCTCTTAGGAAAATGGACAGGTGTCCCCTGTGGTGTGAGCCACATGCAGTCTGTCTGAACCCCTCGGGGGGGGGGGGGGGGGGGGGGGGTTATAAGCACAATATGGGTGAAAGAGGCACCCTGGTGTGTATAAAATTCTTTATAAACAAATAAAAACGAAGGAAGGGAGGTAGCTTACCTCAAATAACAAAATCTTTGTAACAAAAGATTTTTATTATTAAAGGGGCACTATGGCGAAAAACTGTAAACATTTGCAAACATATACAAATAAGAAATACATTTTTTCCAGAGTAAAATGAGCCATAAATTACCTTTCTCCCATGTTGCTGTCACTTACAGTAGGTAGTAGAAATCTGACAGAAGTGACAGGTTTTGAACTAGTCCATCTCTTCATGGGGGGATTCTCGGGGATTCATTTATTTTCAAAAGCACTTAGTGAATGGCAGTTGCTCTGTCCAACTGCCAAAAAACTGTGTAGTGAGCAGGGAAGCTGGCCGGCATCATTGTTTAAATCCTTTTTAGGGAATATCTTTATAAAGATTAAAAGCCTTGCTGAGAATCCCCTATGAAGATATGGACTAGTCCAAAACCTGTCGCTTCTGTCAGATTTCTACTACCTACTGTAAGTGACAGCAACATAGGAGAAAAGTAATTTATGGCTCATTTTACTCTGGAAAAACGTACTTCTTATTTGTTTATGTTTGCACATATTTAAAATTTTACAATTTTTCGCCATAGTGCCCCTTTAAGCACAGGCACCACGTTTTTTGCGGGTCTAAGCTCGCTTCCTCAGGCCAATAACAGTGCCTAAAATAATAATTAGGACTCTTCAGTACAATCATATAAGAAACCAATAAATAAATCAAATACACAGTATTGACTAGAAAACATATTATTGGAATTATGTTCAAACATTAGATACAATACTATTTACATATGCAGCTCATTAGAAATTATACACATAGTCATGCACATATATATATCTGTGTTAGAGAATATCCCGTTATACAGATCCCGTTTTATGCAAATGACCAAACCATCAGTAGACTAAAAACCATCAGTAGACTAGTCTAAACTGCTTAGTGATTTGAGGCCATAGTCTAGTGTCTTACAATATTAATATTCTGCAGCACTTTACAGATCACATAGTCATGTCACTGACTGTTCTCATAGAAGTTCACAATATAAATGAATAGCTGCCATAGTCATAGTCTAATGTCCTACATATTATTATGTATTTTGTATAGCACTGACTTCTTCTGCAGCACTCTACAGAGTACATAGTCATGTCACTGACTGTCCTCAGAGGAGCTCACAATTGAATCCTACCATACTCATATGTCTCTGTATGTTATGACGTAGTGTATGAATTGTATGGCCAAATTAGGGGGAAGCCAAATAACTTATCTGTATGTTTTTAGGATGTGAGAGGAAACTGGAGTGCCCAGAAGAAACCCACACAGACACGGGGAGAACATACAAACTCTGAGCAGGTAGAGCCCTGGCTGGGATTCAAACCAGGGACCTAGCGGTGCAAGGCGAGAGCGCTAACCACTACACCACCGTGTAAATTGCATGCAATGCCCATACAATATGTGGGAAGAACCAGCTGGAGTGCGATTTTAAAAAGGTACATTGCAAATCGCAAAGAGTTGCAATTTGCAATGCAGTCCATAGCCTTTTATTAGCACCAAATTAACATGTTCTAACATATATAGTTTGCTTAACTTAACTTCGTATATTAAGAATTCAAGTGCTCAGCTGTTCAATATTGTTCGGAACAGACTTAAGACTAGGAGCATCAGAGAACTTCCGGCAAGTCACTCAGTGTGTGCAGGTGTAGAAGACAAGCAACAGTTGTTCTGCTCTGTGCCACTTATTACATGTGCAGGAGGAGGAAAACACATGGACTTTCTCAACTGGAAAATCAGTGCAACACAGAGTAGAGATTGAACACTCCAAAATTAACGTGAGCTGGGTTTACAGTCAGTAAGCGTAACCAAGGACTGAACTCTATCTCAGTTAGTAGCTGATACTCCCTTTCCCATGAGAAATCTTTACCTTTTCTCAAATAGATCATCAGGGGGGTCTGTAATGCTGATATTGTGGTGAAACCCCTCCCACAGTATGATGTCAGCACCTAGGTCTTGACAGTTTTCTGTCTGTGAACCTCAATGCATTGTGGGAAATAACGTCTTTTTCCAATTGCCAAGCAAGCAGTATCTCCCTCTTTGCATAGGTATATCTATAAAAAAACAACCTTTTAGCCTATTGCATTGTTAGGGGGTGTGGTTACAGAAAATGGCAGTTGGTACTGTCTATTTTTTTTCATGTCTGCCAGTAGTAAAGATGATTAATTGAAGGGTGGATCGTGGATCAAACAATATGAACAAATTACATGGCAAATATCAATAATTTATTTTTTCTCTCTGCTATATTTTGAACTTTGCAATGTACTGACTTATTTTAGTTCCTCTTTTTAATAACATTAAATTACAAAAACATTTGCGCACCCGATCACGTTTATGTTTTTCAGCAGAGTGTTCTTTTACTTTAAAGGATACCCGAACTGAAATTTGACATGATGAGATAGACATGTGTATGTACAGTGCCTGGCACACTAATAACTATGCTGTGTTCCTTTTTTTCTTTCTCTGCCTGAAAGAGATAAATATAAGGTATGCAAGTGGCTGACTCAGTCCTGACTCAGACAGGAAGTGTGACCCTCACTGATAAGAAATTCCAACTATAAAACACTTTCCTAGCAGAAAATGACGTCTGAGAGCAAGAAAGCTGTAAAAAAGGGGAGTTTCTTATCAGTGAGGGTCACACTGTAGTCACTTCCTGTCTGAGTCAGGACTGAGTCAGCCACTTGCATACCTTATATTTAACTCTTTCAGGCAGAGAAAGAAAAAAAGGAACACAGCATAGTTATTTGTGTGCTTGGCCCTGTACATACCCATGTCTATCTCATTATGTCACATTTCAGTTCGGGTATCCTTTAACGGAAACGAGCCGTCGGGCTGAGGGAAACCTAATGAGACAAGTGATTTCTAAGTACAGCAGCCCTCTAAGTAGTAAAAAGCGATGGTTCCACATAGTAACCCTGTTAATAGCGTCGCCGTACGATGGCCGGCGTCGTCTAGATAAAGAACACCTCCATAAAATATTAACAGCGTCGTTTATATATTATGAAAGATGAGTTTTTACACAGCGTTTTTTCGAGTTAGTTACAGACTGCGACGTTACGGTACAATATGTACAAGACGATTACAGCGTACGAGTGGATTGCCGTGTGATGTTACTGGGGACATTAGCGCAGGCCGCCGCAGATCCTTCATCATCTGCGGAGTCGGCGTCGGGGTGGGGAGGGGGGAGAGCTGTTCGGGGCAGACTTCATTGCGCCTGTAAATTCAGCGCCCGCGCTCCGAAATAAATGATTTTTATTTCACTGCAACGGGCGGAGGGGGGCCATGATGTGAAATAGGCTCGGTATTCACAAGGCATCAGGCAAATCCATACAGCATCCTTGACTCCTGCTCCGGGGGAATTTATCTTCGCACGCACCTTGAAACAAACGGCTGGGGAGATTTAAGCTGCGGCGGGGCTGATGGCTTTTCAAAGGTCTGCTGGGCTAATCCATCTCAGCGGGATCAGGCGGGCCACTTTCGGATATGGAGAACGCACTTCCCAGGCGGAAAGCTGCAGCCGGGCTGATAGATTTTTCTTGCGGTGTTGCCGTCGAGAAGTTCACGGTCTGGCATCGGATGCCTCTGACCGATTGTGTGCAGACCCACATTTCCAGGTGAGGAGAATAGGCTAAGCTATAGCTTCAAGAAGCAGTGGGGAAAAAATAGCTTTTTAATATAGGAACTTTAAGGCTAATTTCACACCAGGACGTTGCGTTAGAGGGGGCGTTAAGATCGCATAACGTCCCCCTAACGGAACGCCTGGTGGTGCTGGATCTGGACGTCAGAGTGAGCCGCGTTGTGCAGCTCAGTCTGGCATCAGTGATGCCGTGATGCGCACTCTTGTGCGCATGCGGCATCACGTGGTCCCGCCGGCCAATCGCCGCACAGAGCGGCCGCTCCAGGAAGTAAACACTGCACGTCACTGAGTGCAGTGCATATTAATTAGCCATGTGCCCGGCCGCTCTCCGCTCCTCCCCAACATTACTGAGCATGTGCAAGCAGTCTAACACGG